>NW_015387580.1:304703-398898 GCF_001527695.2 Protobothrops mucrosquamatus
CTGTATCAGAATAACTACGAAAGACTGTGGAAATCAGTACAAAAGGATTTATTAATGTGGAAAAAACTGCAGTTTTCTTTGCTGGGTCGTATTGCGGCCATTAAAATGAACATTCTACCTAAGTTTCTTTTTTTATTTCAGATGTTACCTATTTTAAAAAATGAACTTAACTTGAAAGAATGGCAGAGAGATCTGAATCATTTCATCTGGGAAGGCAAGAAAGCTAGAGTTAGATTTAAGATTATTCAAGATGCTAGAGAACGTGGAGGACTTAAAGCACCAAACTTGACACTTTATTATGATTCCTGTGCATTAACATGGATGACGGATTGGATTAATTTGTCCAACAAAAGGATATTGAACGTTGAAAGATGGGACTTGTACTTCGGGTGGCATGCTTATCTTTTTATGCAGAAAAAGATTGACAAAACTTTTAGAAATCATATAATAAGGGCTGCTTTGTTAAGAGTCTGGCAAAAGTATTTTTTCAAGTTTGATGTTAAACTTCCAATCTGGGTGATACCATCACATATTTTTTTGACTATACCTAGATATGTGGTGATGGAGGCGCCATCTTACAAAGACTTGTTATATCAGAGTGGTAGTGGTAACTGGTGCCTGAAACCAATAGAAGTTTTGAAACAGAAAAATCCAGATTTTTCTTGGCTTGTGTATAGACAAATTCAAGAGAGATGGCGAATTGATAAAAAGATTACTTTTTCCATGGAAGATGGGAATTTTTTGAAACAAGTAAGGGACGGTGCTAAAGGACACATTAGAAGGATATATAATGTTTTATTAGAATTGGATTCAGAAACTGAGTTAGTTAAAGATTGCATGATTAAATGGGCTTAAAATATAGGAGAAACAATATCTATGGATACCTGGGAGTTGATATGGGTGAGAAATGTGAAGTTTACGCAAGCTCAAAATCTACGTGAGAATTTTTATAAAATGTTTTATAGATGGCACATGGACCCTGCAACCATGTCTCGCATTTATGAGAATTATGAATCCAAGTGTTGGAGGTGTGGCCAACAAGATGCAACTTTTTTTCATATGTGGTGGACTTGCAAGGTTATTAAGGCCTTTTGGATAAAATTGTGGTGGAACTTACAGCAAATTTTTAAAAGAAGAATTACTTTTTTGCCTCAGTTGTTTCTCTTAGGTATCACACAAAATTTGGATGCAAAAGAAACGAACTTGATGTTGTATTGTTTAACTGCTGCCCGTTTGCTGATAGCACAAAACTGGAAGAGTAAAATTCTACCTACAATGGAAGACTGGAGATTGAAAGTTTCGTACCTTGCTGAAATGGCAAAGATTTCGGCTTATTTGAAGAATCACTCAAATGAACAATTTTTATTAATATGGAGAAGATGGATTGTTTATATTCAAAAGAAGCACAGAGTGGTGGAATATAATTTAGGTTTTCAGTAAACTTGTTTTTCTTTTTTTTAATATATTTTACCTACTCATGTAGAATAATATACTTTGTGGAATTGGAGATTTTAATATTTGTTTGCTTATATCTGAATATTATCCTGGGATTCGGTTTGGGAAGTCCGGGGTGGGTGGGTGGGGGGTGGGGTTTTTTTTTTTTCCATATAGCATTGTGAAATACTTGTGATGTTTTTTCTATGATGAAAATAATAAAATTTTATATTGGAAAAGATACAATATGTTCAATTTTGATTGCAAACGCACTGACAATTTTCTCATAATTTTTAGAGCCTTATTCTTAAGCACTACATTATTCAAACTCATTTGCTTTCTCGTGTCACATTTTATGTGCAGTGGAAACTTTTTCCCTATCTTTTCTGGATGTTTAATGGATATGGTTATCATGGCAGACAAAGGGGCAGAAAACATCCCAGCATTATGAGTTGTGTTACCATTCTTCATTATGTTGTGAGCAGCAGATTTTCCCAGGTTAAAAGCTTGTCCAAAGACTGAGGATCCTTTGTCAGCTTCAATGCACTGCAATTTGTCTAACTTTGTTCCTGGTGTCAGAGAAGTCCTTTCCCTTTTCCTTCTGGGAAAGGGGGTTGGACAAGATGTAATAGTTATAGCTATTGCAATTACAAAATAAATGGGAGATGGGATGCACAACCAGAACAGTGTAATAACACAATGGTAAATGCAGGAATGAAGACCGAAAGGTTTTGGTATGAAAATGTACAAGTAGTTTTGGTAGGAAGAAGTCTTTGGCATAAATTGACTAAGTTGGCACAAATCACATAATAGTGATTCTCTCCCCCCCCCTGCCCACATAAAGCAGATTCTTTACACAAAAAATTATCAACCCCATGATAGCAAATTTACATTAACTGAGTAGAAACCTATATTTGACTTTCTCTCTCATTGCAAAGCCATGTGATGATTGAATCATTGAGGCTTCATTAGAGAACCCATATGTTAAAGTTACGCAAGGAGGATGACCCAACTTTGAATGCAGCACTATAAAAATGTCCCCTTTTTGCCCGATTGCAACTTTACTTTCTAATTCTAAACACTTGAAAGTGAAGTTGCACTGATTTAAGCTCATTTTGGCTTTTCCCATTCTGGTGTGATATGGTGCTTTATTTTGTGGATATAAAACACTCACTGTGAAAACTGTCACTTGTCTTTTAGATAAGAAAAAGGGAAACACCATCTGATCAGCAGAACATATTGCAGCATGTTTGAAACTTGTGTTCTCACAACAAGCTGAACCTGCTTACTGAATTCACAGAGTTTATGCTAGTGTGGAGCATTGAGTAAAATGTATTGCCAAATTTGATTCTGACACCTTGGCAGGTTTGCATTTTCAATGATTTACAGTGCAATGTGGCAATGTGAATACAGCCATAGCTACTTCCTGCCACATGGCAACTGAGGGACGATAGCTGGTCAGTCAAGGGAGGGACTGTTTCCTTATTGCCTGAACAAGATAGTTGTGTCAAGGGGGCCCATATCCTTCTGCTCCTGGAAGTGCTTAAAATCATCTCAAACTTTGATCAACAGTTCTAGTAATTGAAAAAAAAAACTCCTTTGCTGGGGTGTCTCCTGATTATTGAAATGGCCAGATGCAGGCCTGCAGCTGGTATGTTTCTTGCTATTAAAACGTTATGTATGCATTTCTGCATGTGCATGCATACACTGTTTCACAAGCAAACTTGACCGGATAAGCCATGCAAATCTGTGTCAAAGTGAAACATCCATTCAAAGCTTTGCAGTGCCTAATCAGACCATGTCACTATAATGTGTGTAGATACTGATAGATACTGTCCAGACTGTCCTCCCTTTGGAAAGTTAAAACATTAGAGCACCATTGAACAGCTTTTTAAATAGAATATTCACATTGCTTCAGTATGAACAGGATGCAAAATATGACATACTTCTGCTCTATGATAAGAAAAAAAGCAGTCCTTTGTGAATAAGCAATGAAGTGGAGAGTTAAGAACATTTTATTTAATGGCATTACTCAAGAGTCCATTAGGATCCATTTTGCAGAGACAAGTTATAGTTGCTGACTTAAAGAGCAGTTCAGTCCCACTGAAGCTGAAATAGATTAATACTACAGCAGATCAGCGAATCGTTCTTCTCAAAACCAAAACTTTGCTGGGCACATGGAGAAAATAGCATTAGCAGCAAATATGTGTACCTCACAGTTGAAATTGAGATAGGTTTTCTTCTTACAGCTGTTTCAATATCAAAATAGGTCATTTTGCCAGCACTCTGACACAAGTGCTTGGGCTTTGCTGTTTTTAAAAAAACATTTGAAAGAATTTTGAAGTATTTGCAAACAAAAAACAAAAACCCTTAGCAAACACCAAGATCCCACCATGGAAAAAGTCCCTGTTTCAATGCTAGGCATCAACAGAAAATTTGGAGAGTTACCCTCAGAGAGTCTATGAGCATGCAGCTTCATGTGGGTTATTTTGGCTCATACTTCCATTCTCAGCCATAGCTGGGCTTTTTGTGTAAAAACAAATCTGATTCAATTACCTCAAACAGGCAAACAGAAGAGAAAAGACCTTCCATTTGCCAGACAGATGATAGGTACCAGGCCCTTCATCTGAACTCAGCTCACTTCATAACTGGAAGGTCAGGAACCAAAATGAAATGAATCATGTCAGCAGGATGTCTTGTAGTGATACGAAGTTGACAGCAGTTGTGAAACATGCCTATATAGGGCAGTTAGCTAGACCAGCTGCTGACAAAAATGACAAGACAAAGTTTAAGACAAGAGGATCTGGATGTTTTTTTGGCTAAAACCTTTGATAGACTTAAGCCTGAGAAAAGCATCACTTCCAATAGGCATATGCCCACTTACTCACCCCTATCATT
The DNA here is from genome assembly GCF_001527695.2 of Protobothrops mucrosquamatus. Classification (NCBI taxonomy): domain Eukaryota; kingdom Metazoa; phylum Chordata; class Lepidosauria; order Squamata; family Viperidae; genus Protobothrops; species Protobothrops mucrosquamatus. The sequence continues at coordinate 309,036 of NW_015387580.1, forward strand.
AGACCTAATGCCCACACTCCAATTCAGGACCCGCTCGCACGTGGTCATACTAAATTCAGCACCTGGTCATAAGACTGCTTTGCTGTGAGCCTGCCCCATGCCAGTGTTTTGCTCATATCCCTTGCAAGATTGCTTGGATCTGCTTCAGATACTGAATAGTCCATATGCAGCACTCATTCGTGACAAACTATATAAGGTAGCAATTACTCTTCTACATGATGAGTCAAATTTGTTCATAAATTTACTGAGAAATCCTACACAGATTTAGGCAGAATCTCATTGTTGACTGGGGGCAGAGCATCAGCTGGCCTCTGTTCTGGTTCTCTGTTTCCTCTTCCTGCCCAGCTTTGGCTGGTTGGAAGGCTCAAGTAAGCAACCTATATGGACATAACATGGAAGGGTAAGAACACTGCTGTATGCTTGGATGGTGAGGCAGAAAGGAATATGCTGTTTTAACTTTTGATGGAAGCTGCCCAGAGTTGGTTAGAAGATGGGTGGCTGTATAAATGTTTTAAATAAATAAAAATAAATGGAAGTATGGAAATGCCCTGAGTCACTATCTGAAGTCATTAAAATATTGGCACACATATTCAGGCTTCTCCCACTCTTTAACTAAAAATTTAACTTTACTCCTAAATGTGGTTATACAATTTATTTAATCGGGTCCTTTCACATTGCCTAAGTTTGCCAAATGTCAAAGCTTGTATGTCCCTGTGCCCAATATAGGTAGCCCAGAGAAAAAAATCTATTATTTAACACGGCCATGAATATTTGCAGCTATCTTAAAGCCAATCTGAATTGGCTTACATTTATTCATAGTACATCCAGCCAATATGGGCTCTGAGTTAAAATGAGATTCTAGGGACTCCTTGTAATGGCTTCTGGACAGCTCACAGAACATCAGTTGTACAGTGATGAGGCCCAGGACAAAAGGCAATTATTTATAAGAAAGAAAGAAAGCTGGGTAGCCAAAACAATAGGTGGCAGCCAGTGGTACACGGGAGATCAGAGATCAAAGACAAAGAAACATTCTTTTGAGAGAAGGCTAGAATACTAGAGACTCCCTCTTTTAATTAAGAGGGTTTGAAAAGCGTTGCTGCTTCCTATTAAAATCAGGCCTCACATTGAAGGGACCAGGAGAACCCTCAGATAAGCAACCGAAGATTTAAGAAATGATGCATATGCTTTCACTTCAATATCTGATATTTTTACATATTCTGGCAATTTCTCATCAGAGATATGAGAAATCATACAGTCATTTAGATGGGCTTGCATAGCAATAGCAATTAGACTTATATACCGCTTTGTAGTGCTTTACAGCCTTCTCTAAGCGGTTTACAGAGTCAGCCTATTGCCCCCCAACAATCTGGGCTATCATTTTACTGACCTCGGAAGGATGGAAGGCTGAGTCAACCTTGAGCCGTTCAGGATTGAACTTCAGGCTGTGGGCAGAGCTAAACCTGCATTACTGCATTCTAACCACTGCACCACCACAGCTCTAAATAAATAAACAATTACTTCAACTTTCCCCAACTTGACACCCTTCTAAATATCGTGGGATTCAACTCCTGTAATCTCCAACAGTATAGGTAGTTCTCGACTTACAACCATTCATTTACTGACCATTTGAAATTACAACAGCACTGGAAAAACATGACTTACTTTTTCACACTTATGACTGTTTGCAGCCTCCCCGTAGTCACAAAATTTGGATGCTCGGCAACCGGCATGTATTCATGATGGCTGCAGAGCCCTTTTTGTGACCCAACAAGCAAAGTCAATGGGGAAGCCAGATTCACTTAACAGCTGTGTTACTAATTAACAACTGCAGTGATTCATAACAATTGTGGCAAGAAAGTTTGTAAAATGGGGCAAAGTTCATTTAATAATGGTCTTGCTTAGCAATGGAAATCTGGGGCTCAACTGTGGCTGTAGGTTGGGGACCACCTGTATATGGGGCACCAGACTGGGAAAGGCTGAAATCATGCAACAATGAAAAAATATGAAATCTACACATTTTTAAAATTGCTTTTTTCTTTTATGTGTGAACTGATCATCTCCGCTTATTTTTAGAATTAGTCTTTGGTTTCTTTTTAGCGCCATGTATCCTTTGAATTATAGAGTGCTGGTAATGAAAAAGCATTAGTGTTTGAGGGAAGAAAACAATCTGTTGTGAGATGCTCTAGTTATTATTCTCTCTCATTCTAAGAAGTTCTTAGATCTGGCAATCAGCGAATTCTACTGGATCTGAATAGACAACTACCCACCCAACAAATGTATACAATTGAAGAAGACTGCATAGAAAAAATTAGTCAATGTTCTGCCTATGTTAAAGGTCTACAGCATTTCAACAAAGGGCTTGTATTTTTACTCATTTTTTTAACAAAAGCAAAAAACTGTGTTACTGCATGGACACACATTATTATAAACGAGTGGAAGATTTATTTAATTCCTTCACTCCACTGGCAGCTTCAGCCTGATAAACAATTGTTATGCAAGAACTATTCACTGGGAAGATCCATTTCATATTAAAGAGCAGTGGTGGGGTTCAGCTGGTTCGCACCACTTCGGCAGAACCATTAGCTAATTTTTTGTTGCCCAGGCCCAGAATGGACTTCCGGAAGCGGCATCCACACAGAGAATTGGTTGTTCACATATTTGAATCCCACCATTGTGAAAGAGTATTTAAAAACCCAGATTCCTAGAGTGATCACTGGTGATCACACCATGCCTTGGAGAAAGAAGTTGAATTTTATTGAAGGGGTACTGCCCATACCCTCAATTTGCTGTCTATCCCAAAGCTATATTATACATGTCATTCAATCATTGGCCCCCAGGGATTTTTTTTTTTGCTGCCTATCAGTACTCCTCGTTGTTATAAATGCTTTCCCCCCAATGATTGATACTTTTAATTGTCATTTCTCATCGACATACTTCCTCCATTGAGAGCTTCATGAACATGGTTCGTGGTTTCATTGTTGCTGTCAGTGCACCCATTCTCACATTCCTCTAATTGTAGTATGAAGATGCCCTGCAAACCTTTTTAAAGGACATATCCTTATAATATAGTCTTGATGTCATTCTTAGGCCATGGTCATCCTGGAGCTGATGATTCAGACTAATTCAAAAGATTGTCACTGATATGTTGTTTAACCTGGACCCAGTTGATCAATGAAGCCAATTGGTTCTAGCGAGCTATGAATTTTAACTCTGTTGGGGCTGCTCCTAAGACCTAGAAAATTTATGATCGTAAGGAGGCAGAACAAGTGTGAATTTTGGAAGGCTTCCCGAGGACTAAAAGTGTAAGTGCAATTCAGTGGAGAATCCCAACAGTCTGCACCAGCCTTGCAGTCAAGACACCTGAGCTCAAGTCCAGTCTGTTAAGGGGGATTGATCTTAAGAGTGGTTCAAAGGGCTTCCCTAAAACAAGCAAAAACTTGCAAGGAGGGAAAACACTAGTGAGAAAATTTCAAAATGAGTTTTGTGTGCATCTGGCTGACTCATAGGTTGGGGGCTTAACACTCTGTTTCCACAATATGGATTGTACAAAGGAGCTGTTGAGTCATCTTTTTTATTAAGGACAAAGATTTCTCAATTGTACTGCAAATGTTCCTGGGACTCCTTCTTTTCCACTCCATTCAAGGTAATCAGCAAGGATTGTAGTACAATTAATATTTCAACAGGATGCCTTCCCTCTCCCCCCAACCCCAAATGGAAGTTGTACTCCTATTTCATCAAGACAATTCTCAGAAAAAGAGTTTTAGAAGTTTAGCTGCAATTAGGGATTTTCTCTTTTGGAGAACTAGAGAGAGCATTGTTTACCAAAAAAGCTGGGAAGAGGATGATACAAATAACTTTTGAATACAGTTTGTAAAGCAACTGTTAGCAATCCTCCAAATAGCTATTGAGTTTTCATATATTTTCTTGCGATTTTCCCCAGGTACTGTTATGTTTCTACCCCAAATACAAAAAGGAAGAGACAAGGACAGCCATTGTTGCTCAAGTATTTTTCTCTCATTTTAAAATACAAAGATAAACATTTCAGAGTGATTATGGGTGTATTTTTAAAAAAAACAAAATCTAGTGGGATTTTTGAAGTTTGTAGAGAAAGAGCTTTTAAAAATTCTTATACTAGTCACAGAAAATGGCCAAGCATGCTAATTTGCTACTGTCATAGAGTTCAGTTGAAGAAAATTAAGACTGATGTGTCTAATGGAACATGCTTTATTTTTAAATGAGTTTCAGGATCCAGAGAGAGAAGAGGGGGAATTACTTGGAACGTGTAATAAAATTTAGTGATTAAAAATAGGTTCTGCACCACATTGAGTCTTAACATAATATGCTTACATGTGGCTGACAGAAAAAATAACCAAGATTTATAGAGAATTTTGCTTATTGGATAGCCAAGAAGGAAAACAATGCATTTTAGCCCAGCCTTATTCATTCTAGTTTCATTTTAATTTCAAGAGATCTAGAATCATAAGGCCATAGAACCGAACTCTTCAACTGAGATATAACTATAACTATATCTTTATATGCACACATACATATACACGCACATACATACATCCTCTGACATTAGATGGGTGGGAGAATCTCAGAAGTATGATGGCCAGTCTTTCTTTTCCATTCCAACTTTCCACATGAATAGGGAGGAACTTGGTCATCTTTTAGTTGGATAATAATAATAATAGTAATTGATAAGCACTTGCCACATAGCACCTGAGATTCAACACTATTTGATATGAAAGACAAAAAAGTTTGGATAGTGGATGTGGCAGTACAAAGTACAAAGCCCTACAAAGAGAAGTAGAACAAAAGAAAGCAAAGCTAGTACCAATAATAATAGGCACCTTGCATAAAATCCCGAAACATCTGGAGCACCCCTGGAACACCATTGGCACTAATAAAATCATCATCAGTCAAATACAAAAGGCAGTTTTACTTGGAACATCTTACATCCTGCAACATACCTTTAACACTATCAAACAATATCTTCCTATCCCAGGTCCTTGGAAGGACTCACTAGGTAGATAAAAATGCCAAATCGTCGAAACATCTGGACAATGGTACGAACAGCAATAATAATGAGTTCCCTATGGGGCTGCCTTTGTAGGCTACTCAGAAACTATAGTTAGTCCAAAATACCAAGGCTTAAACATTTAGGGACACTATCCAGTTTGAGATCTCTCCTGCATTGGTTCCCTGGTTTCCAATTAGTGGTCCAGGTATAATTCAATGTATTTTATATAGCTGATCTCCTATATTTATGCAGCTTTTTACTGAAAAAGGCAGCTGTCTATTCAATAAAGGCCTGGGCCCGAACTCCTAGGGATTTTTGCTATCAGAGTTAATGGGGATGAACTTTCATTAGTGCTTTCTCCTCTGGAACAACCTTACTAAGATTTTAGAAAGTTGTTAAGACTTGGCTTTTCTAAAGTGCCTATGGGAGATGATATGAGTACGGAATACTTTTTTTAAATGAAAAATTTTCTTTGATTATTGTTTGACTACACTTTATGCCACATTTTATTAATTGGTTTTAGTTTGGGTTCCTGAATATTTCAGAGCAAGCAATTTAGAGTCAAAAGTAAACTTAGAGGCACATAAACCTCAATCAATCAAACAATAAGAAAAGTCTGCAGTACTCCAACTTGGTAGATTCCACAGCATGAATCATACTGCATTCCTCATTGAAACTTCCTTACATATTTAGCATAGAGAAGGAAGCCTTTAATCCCATGGGCTGATTCTCCTAATTCCTCCTTCCTATTTTCAATACATTTAGGGGGTTGAGAAGCTCTAAGGTATATCCCACTTGATCCTCCATTTTAGATTTAATTTCCTTCCTTTTGAGTTGACAAATTATCATCTTATTGCTCTTTAGTGCCATTGGTGGCGCAGTGCTTAAAATGCAGTATTGCACAGCCAGGAATTCGATCCTGACTGGCTCAAGGTTGACTCAGCCTTCCATCCTTCTGAGGTTGGTAAAATGTGGACCCAGATTGTTGGGGGCAATATGCTGACTCTGTAAACCGGTTAGAGAGGGCTATAAAACAGTATGAAGCAGTATATAAGTCTAAGTGCTATTGCTATTGCTCTCAACCACAGAATAAACTGAAACCCTGTTTTTTTTGTTCTTTCAGTGAATACAAGTACAGTATACAAAACAATTTTAAAGATATGACATACACTTCCATGCAATGCCATCATGCTCATATCTGGCCAAGCTATGGATCCTTTTTGGGCCAACTGGATAAGTAAACAAGACTGACTCATGTTAATACAATGTTTGGAAATGTGTATTTGCCTAGCAGTATTACATTGAAATGGCAACGTTCTCTTCCCAGCTTTTCCAATCTGGTTGGCACCAGATATGGAACATTATCACTCTTAGTATTCCTGGCCACTGTTAGTGGTCTTATGGTTCTTGAAAGCTGAAATCCCAAACTTTTGGAGGGTATAGACTACAAAAGGTTAGACTGATCTTTACTAAGGAAACAATTCATAGAGCACCACAGAATGCAAACTCATTTGTTTAAATGACCTTGAGAGCTGATATTTTCTCCTGGCTTTTAGAATGACCCCCCCCACACACAAAATGCTGAACTAATGAGTACAAAAATGCAGCTTGCATGCCTCACATCCTAAATATTGAATTTATATATCACCTTATGTACTGCATCCAGAAATAAATTCTTCTGCGAGAAATAGAATATTTAGAAAGTGTCATGTCATTATATTTTTATGAGGGGAGATAAACAGTTTAGTTTTATATGCAACATAATAAAATACCACAATGGTGGTTGTTTTTAAAAAGCAACTTGCACCTTATAAATAAAAGGAATACTTTAGCAAGTGTGGACAAAATGTATTATTTATTTCTCTTGACTCTCCAAGTTACTATTTAATTATAATGCTGGTTGCATTATTATATCAGAAATTAAAATACTGAAAAATAGTTTGAGTAAATGTTTGCTCTAGTGAATCAGTATTTGGTTTCAAGTGGTTAACTAGGAGAAATGAACTTCTTCTGAATATCCCTATTTTAAAAATATTTACTTATTTTTTAATTGTCATATACGTTCCCCTCAGATAGGTAGGTAGATAGATACTGTTATATAGACATGCAGCCATGTTTATTTATAAGCCAATTGGGAGTAAGAGCAATGCTTCTGCGGTGGTCTTATTGACAACTTTAGTCAACCAAAGACACCAAATAAATACTTTTGCAGAATGTTCACAATTACTCCAAACTTTTGGGAAGCAGTTTTTTTTAAAAAAAAACAAAACAAATAAATTTACTGATTTGTTTTGAAAAGTAGTTCTTCTTTTTGGCTCAGATCTATTTATATCCTTAAAAACAAAGACTAATATTATCTCCCTCTCTTTGCCCCCCACCTTTGTTGTTTCTTTCACCCTTGAGCCTAGCTAACAATAAGTATTCAAAAATAATAAACTATGAAAAGAGGTCCTCATAAATTAAATGCAAAATTTCTTAAATGCAAACATTCTGTTCAGTGATTATGTTAAAATACAAATGTTTGTACCTCTGCCAAAAAAGAACCATTTTTTTCTGACAATGTAGATTTATATGACTTTTACTTCATTACTCACTTTTGATATAAAATAAATGATTGGACGTTACTGTTAATATGTTCATCAATCAATCAGAATAGAGCTTGAAGGGATCTTGGAGGTCTTCTAGTCCAACCCCCCTGCTGAAGCGAGCGACCTATACCATTTCAGACAAGTGACTGTCCATTCTCTTCTTAAAAGCCTCCAGTGATGAAGCACCTACGGCAAGCTGATCCACTGGTTAATTGTCCTCATTGTTGGGAAGTTTCTTCTTAGTTCCAGGTTGCCTCTCTCCTTAATTAGTTTCTATCCATTGTTTCTTGTCCTGCCTATAGGTGCTTTGGTAAATAAGTTGACCCCCTCCTCCTTGTGGCAGCCACTCAAATACTGGAATACTACTATCATGTCTCCCTTAGTCCTTCTTTTCTCTAGATTAGCCATACCCAATTCCTGCAATCGTTCCTCATATGTTTTAGTCTCCAGGCCTTTAATCATCTTAGTTGCTCTTCTTTGCACTTTTTCCAAAGTCTCAACATCTTTTTTGTAATGTGGTGACCAAAACTGGATGCAGTATTCCAGGTCTGGTTTTACTAAGGCTTTATAAACCAGTACTAATACTTCATGTGATTTTGATTCTACCCTCTGTTTATACAACCAAGGATTGTATTAGCTTTTTTGGCTGCTGCCGTACACTGCTGGCTCATATTTAACTACTGTGGGGTTTATGGACATCATACAAGATAGAAAGGAATAGTTATACCCAATTTTACAAATATATTTAAGTGAAGGCTTACTCTAAGATAAAATAGATCAGCCAGTGGACAATCATGCCAGCATATTATTAGCAATTTATTTTTATTAGTTTATTATAGTTTATTTGCAAAAAAAAGAAAAGAAAAGAGAATCATAATTCCTAGCCATGTTTTCTTGCTAAAAACAATAATAAAGTCTTGAAATCATAAATCCCCAGCCCAGAGGCTGAAAGTTGTAGGCCAGTATCTTTCTCTGCATCCTTCCACATTTTGATACACCCCAAATTTGGCAAATGAAGGAACCATGAGACTCAGACTTCAAGCACTTTACAAGCGTCTGCTGAATATAACACTGCCTTTTAAAAGCTAGAGATCCCTAAGGAATATCCTTTTAAAATCCGAGTAAAAGCAGATGCACATAAAAGGCTATATCCACAGGAGAGCAATATAGATTGACTGAAATGTATGTTTAGCTATTGAACAAGCAATTTACATGCTAAACCCATCATCTGAGCTAATGGCCTTTTGAATGAGAGGTTAACTCAGCAACTCATGATCTTTGATTGTCTTGGACAATTAGGAATATTGTTTAATATTTGTCTACCGTGTTATCACTACCTCTTATATCACTGCAAAAATGGTCAGAAAATGAGTGCTTTGTTAATAGCTGACAGCATTTAGATGTTCTGTAAGATGCTAGATTTCCTTGGCAGGCCATTAACATTTTGGAAAAGAAGAACCAAGATATGAAACCAGAGGGCAAAAAGTCTGTCATAGTTCAAATTACATTCTTGATCTGACATTTATGGGAGGCAATCTGCACAACAATCTGATTATGCTGTTGGAATACAGACTTACAGTCAACTCCTGTCTCACACTTTGGGCAAGAGAAAAAAGGAAGAAAATCTGTCTTAGCAATGCCTTCATCCAGGGTGACTTTAAGCAGTTGTGGCCATGTTTGGAAAGAAGACTTTGGTTACTTCAGAAGCAGGACATGGCAACTTTTCTGCAAAGCTGGGTAGGTTCAAAGACTGGTGGGAAGGTATAGTGACACTATGCCCTATTGAATTCAGCGAAATTGGTCTAGGTTAATTCCTGAAAGGACTCTCTAGCAATATAGTAATAGTAATAAAGTTGGAAGGGACCTTGGAAGTCATCGAGTCCAACCCCCTGCTCAGGCAGGAAACCCTACACCATTTCAGACAAATGGCTGTCCAGTCTCTTCTTAAAGATTTCCAGTGTTGGAGCATTCACCGCTTCTGGAGGCAGGTTGTTCCACTGGTTAATTGTTCTCACTGTCAGGAAGTTTCTCCTTAGTTCTAGGTTGCTTCTCTCCTTGTTTAGTTTCCATCCGTTGCTTCTTGTCCTGCCTTCAGATGCTTTGACTGCCGGCAGATAATGAATTTATATACTTGCTTGCTTATTCTTTCTTCACACAATATCTCTCATGAAGAATATATTTATCTGGAATTTTTTGTTTTTCTTTTTCTAGTAATGAGAGAGGCACATGTCAATGACAAGGAAGTATAATGAAAATAATGTGAAGGTAAGGGGAAAAAAAACCTTTTGGGAAGAAAGGAGAACAGAGCAGAGCAGAGCAGATCAAAAAAGCACTAGATGAGCATCCAAGAGTCAGGAGATTTGACCAGATATCAATCAAACAAATGATCTGCTTTTGGTAGCTATTGCCTAGTAGTTTTTTCTCCTTTGTTTCTCCTTGTTTATTGCTTTATGATTCAGTAGTGGGCACAACGCACAAGATCATCTGAATATCTGCACATCTGATTCATACATTGACCTAGAGATAGCAGCAAACATTTTTTCTATAGACGAGAAGAATCCAAAGAAATGAACTAAAGGTGACAAGGCAGGTTAATTTATGTAACCAATTTCTTGGGCACACGGTTCTAACAGATACATCAGCAGATGCTCCAAGAATGCAACTAGCATTGTATAAAATATATGTGTTGCTCTGCTGGGGCCATTGTACATAGTGTGGGGCATTGTGGCCAAACTGTGGCTTACCTAAAGCAATCAAATCACTTTGAGGATCCAACCTAAATTGATTAAACAGGCATCAATACAGTGTACACTGAACTGACAGCAAAGCACTGGCAACTTGCTGAAGAGCTCTGAGCAAAAGCAGAATCACAGTTTAAAAATCTTTGCCCTACTACATTTCAAGGACAAGACAAAAGGAAAGATCAACACAATATAAGTTACAGCATGACATCCGAGTGTTTTTGATAAAGCCACCCGAGTGACTTTCTCATAATTTACCCTTTCCTATTAGGTCAGCGTATCAGTTATACTATATCTGAGAAACAATCATTAAAAGAAACAACTTAGTTTACTGGGTCACAGGGTCATGAATGAGTTATCCCCCTGTCACTACTCAGGATGACTTGAACTTGCTATAAATGTTAATATTGAGGGAGTATGGTAGAGCCCTAGACTGGGTTGCAGGTCCCTTTCCACAAAAACAGAAGCCAGCACCATTATGATGATATTCCTCTAACAGAATTTAGAGGAATATCAACATGAATTAGCCATTTTATTAAGTAAGTCAGACATTGGATGCTGACATTTCTTTTTTGCAATCAACAGCAATATTGATGCATGTCCTTTTACTTATTTTCTTCATAAGGCAAAGGCCACCGTTATTGTGAAAAGCTAATACGGTCTTTCTATTTGCTTAATTGTAGCAGATTAGGATCAGCATGGGGTATTTTTTAATATTATGTTCATGGTAAAACGGAAAACACATCCAAAAATCAATCAAACACCTACATCTTCCACTCCCTGAGCATTAAATACCCCAGTGGCTTTTAGTGGTCAATTGCCTAACCACTATTCTTATAGTGTTTTTGTAATATAGGGGATAGTAAGAGAGACAAGGTTGAATGAATCCCCCTTCTCTCCATGAACTTATAGGGTCTGCTTTCACTCAAACACTTTTTACAAGTAGGTCCCATTTTTATTGGCAGCTACCTGTTAACACACTAGGCAGTGGGGAGCTACAATTCAGAAAAAGAAGATTAAGAAATGATTCTGGATCCTAATTCAATTCCAAGCTTTTGGAATTTCAAGGGTGGGGAAAATCCATGTCTGAAACCTTGGAAAATGGCTGTCAGTCAATCTGGAAAAAAATACTGATCAATGGACTCACTTGGCATGACCAGCATGGTATTTGTCAATGTCTGAGTTCCAAATATCAAATTGGTTTTCTCTCAATACAGGGAAATGCTCCCATTAATAGCAGCAGCCAACTATTAGCAAATTAGCAATATTCATTTAAATATTTATTAGTCGATCAAAGGAATATTTCCAAGCATTACCAGAGGAAAGGTTGGAGAGCATAAAATCAGTTGCTGCAGAACGTAGTTGCAGTAGGAAGATTGCATGCACTATGCACAGCATGCACTTTCTTCAGATCTTTGGGGGGGGGAGAAATGCATGTTGCTTTGCTTCATGGCAGTGGTGCTCAGTCTATAGCCCAGGACATTTTTGCAAACTATTGCATTGTCCTATATAGAAAACAAGGTACAATGTAAGAGCAGAAAAGTGATTTGAGCAACGGTAACTAAGCCCAATTAATAGCAAAAAAAATGTCCTGTCTCTGATATTAATTACCAGAATGAGAAAACCTCTTAAAGACTAAAATAAAAATGATTTATATAAGTAAATAATAGCCAAGAGAAAAAATGAGGTAAGATAGAAAGTATTAATGTAGAAGTTTACAAATATAAGGATGCCCACATTCCCCTTCAGGGTTTTGAGTTTAAAATTAATCCTTGTTTGTTTTTGCTCTTTAATTCATTTTGGATTAAATAAACCAGCTTGAGGTATGCCCCTCGCTGCAATGTAATCAAGCTAGAACTTTTTGTAATATGGCTTCCTACCGTGCAATGAAAGAAAAAAAAATACATTATAAATATTGTAGCATATAGCTAGTTGGATAAAAACGAGAGAGACAGAGAGAGAGAGGGAGGGAGGGAGGGAGGGAGAGAGAGAGGGAGGGAGGGAGAGAGAGAGAGGGAGGGAGGGAGGAAGAGAGGGAGGAAGGGATGGATGGATGGAGGGAGGGAGATTTCTGCACTTTAACAAAAATAATATTGAGAAATAAACAGTAAGGGAAAATTTGTTCTTTGGTAAGTCAAATCACTGGATCTCTGTTATTTAAATCTTTAGTGAAATTTCTCCTCTCTGCTTCTCCTTATTACCTGGGGGAGAAAACATTCTCAGTGACAGTTTGACATCAGGAGGAGTTTCATAAAATTGACACAGAGAGAAAACAACAATGTTTCAGGTGTGAATTTTGTTCTTAATTCTGATGATAACCTGGCCATGTGTGGTTTGGCACGATGTAGCTGATTTTGTACAAAAGGATCCATCTTAGAAGGCTCAGATTTAGTGTATGAAGTCCATATGGCACTGAGAGAAAAAACAGACATTGCAGGATATATGTTTTTCTGGTTTTGGGCTGGGTCAATATATGCATGCATAGGTGGGGGATGTATGTTTATGTGCATTCCCTCAGGGATTCTATCTCCATTCTTAGAAATGGAATTCTTTTGGGAATACCATTCACAGGGGAGAGGCCTTATACCAGGGGTCTTCAAACTTGGCCCTTTTATGACTTGTGGACTTCAACTCCCAGAATTCCTCAGCCAGCATGCCTGGCTGAGAAATTCTGGGAGTTAAAGTCCATAAGTCATAAAAGGGCCAAGTTTGAAGACCCCTGCCTTATACATTAATGTACCTTTAAAAAATGTTTTAAATGCTTTAAAAAAATTTTAAAAATATATTTGTAAGAAGCCTTGAGCCATTGGGATTGGGCTATCTGCGTATTTAATAAAGTTTTTAATTCAAATACCCCAAACAGTCCAAACTCCAAACAATCATTAAATCATATGACATGATATAAACCTCATAAATGCCTCAGTGGAACATAAGACTCAAAGAGCTCTTCAAACCACTTCAAGTGATTTCAAAAAGATTCTGTCACAAAGATTTCAAAAGCTTCCTTCTGGAAAGCATCTATATTTCTTCTGCAAAAGAAATGACTAATGAAGATCTTGGGAGTTTCCATTAACATCCAAAATTTATCTGTATTTCAAAAATAAACCAGACACAGAACGTAATTCAACTAGGAAGCCATTTTTGGATTATATTATAATTCCATATATGGGGTGGAATCACATTCAGAATTTGATTTGTTTCCCCCACTGGACAGAAAATACTGTCATTCTTAATCTCATTATATAATTTATACTGACTTGTTTATTCACTTTGAGTTTTATTTTTTCCATCCTCTCCCCTCTCTTTTCTCCATCATTCTTTTTGTATCTTTTTTTTAATTTCCCTTTCTCTTTTCTTAAAATGCTTAATAAAAATGTAATAACCATAATAAAAAATTCAGTAAGGTGAATGAAGAAGTGAGTCTTAAGCGCTCAGTGAAATTGGGCTATGGGAGAATCTTCTGAGGCACCACCAAAAGCAGAGAATTGTTTATAAGGGACTACATTATACAGGTAGTCCCCAACTTATGACTGGTTGGTTAGCAACGGTTCAAAATACACAAGAGACCACTCCCCTGCAAAAGCTACTTATGACTCAGTTTCAAAGTTATGGCCACTGCATCAACCCTCTTGTCATTAGCCCTTCTGACTGACCGAAGAATGGTGTAGCATTTCTGCCCCATCTCCTCCACAGTGCCATCCCACCATAAGCCTTGGGCCTGCTTCCCACCCAGCCATCCAGCCACCCAAGGGAGACTTAAGCTAGTTGCAGAGGCTACTGGCACAGCTTGCAATCCTTGAGCTGCTTCCCATCCAGCCACTCAGCTACCTAAGGGACTTGCAAGACTTGGTCTATTCCTTACCAGCTCTAGAGCCCAGTAGTACCCAACTTATCTTTCTGTTTCTTGCAGCTTCTGAGAGAGGCGTTCAGCGGATGTGATGCAATGTGATACAAGGCTCAGCTTTCCTACAGAGACCGCTTCAAGGCAGCCTCCTGTTATTCACCAAGCAGGTTCTATTCTCTTGATTCTATAGGGGGCTCCTCCATTTCCTTTCCTTAAAAACAGAACCTCCTTAAAAATGGAGGGTTCCAAAGGATTGCGAGAATAGCACCTGCTTGCAGAATAGCAGGAGGCTGCCACAACCACTTCCTTTAGTTAGTTTGCCTCTTGATCACTCATACTGCATTCCTACATCCTTCCATTGTTCTCCATGGCTTTCGGTCTCTCTTAACCTTAAAAAAATATGAAATCCATCTTCTGCTTAGCTCCATCTTGTTTCTCTGTCCTTCCTTCCTTCCTCCCTCCCTCCCTCTCTCTGCCATCCTTTCTTTAAATATTCTTACTTTTAATTTCCTTCTAAATCAGCATTGCATTTGAGATAATGCAGCATCTTTCACTTCTGTCACAGAAAATAAATTACAAACCACATCCCATGCGATCAAATCTGGCCACTGATCATTGTCAGAATTTCTTTGCTGCCACCAGGAAAAATACAAGCTAAATTGTATCAGATATAAATGTTAAGTAGGTATAATTGCTTTAGTTTAATGCCAAACACAATTCATTTTAATCCTGACATATGTGCTCTAAATGATACATACCAAAAAGAAACCAGGTGTCAGGAGGAGTTGAGCTCCCTAAAACATTTTTAAGCTTGGCAACACATATGATTCATTAGATGGTTATGAATTCAGCAATACTCAACTCAAAGTTGAAACTATAGGAGCCCTATTTTAGAAAATGGTAGTGGTAAGCCCAACCAGCTTTCTGAGCTATAGGTTTGTCATATTGTTAGGAATATGTTGTACAATATATTATATCATCAAAAGTCTGCCACACAATTACATTTGTTTGCCAGGTATCCATTAAAAATATTTTATGGAATACATAGGTTTATCTGTTGATGGTGTTGAATATCATGCTGCCAGATTTAAATGAGTGGACACTGGTATTGATTAAGCCTCATTTAATAAATTGGATTCAACAAATATTTGGAAAATGGTTTTCTCCACATGGGGTGACTGCCATTGCTGGCTTCTTTGTTCAACATTGCAGCAATGCATCAGTTTCCATTAATAGAATTCTTTCAAAGTAACATACAGCTGGAATAAGTGTGCTCTTCTATGCTGAACTACAATGTAGAAAATAGCAACAATTTCCTTCAGATGAATAGTAACAATACTTGCATCCTGGAAGCTATACAGATACCTTTTTCAGATTTTAAAATTTGTACTGAATAACTTTTTTCTCCTTCCTTCCTTCCTTCCTTCCTTCCTTCCTTCCTTCCTTCCTTCCTTCCTTCCTTCCTTCCTTCCTTCCTTCCTTCCTTCCTTCCTTCCTTCCTTCCTTCCTTCCTTCCCTAGATGCAACATATGATAGCATTGTATTCAGTAAATGTCAGGTAGTCAGTTGTCAAAACAGAATTACTTCCTTGAGGTGCAAAGACTTCTAGGAATAGCAGAGATACAGCACCACTAAATTATGTATTTGATCGATTTGACATAGTTTCTTTTGTTTGTTAGCAAAATTTGCTATCCTGCATCTGTTGCCCTTATACTATGTCTAACCTTCACCCAACTTTCGGTTATAGCTAGTTTATATATATGTTGACTGACAGGAAGTAGTAACTTTAAAGCTTTTTTTCCCATCATAGGCATACAATTTTAGCGCTCTAAGAATAAATCATCCCCCAATGTGGAGAGCTGGATTTTGGATGAAATCTCCTTTTCACCCATAAATGCTTTGGTCACCAGAATGGTCAAGCAGAGGGGAAGATTAAATGACAGTAGTAAAAAGTTGCATGCTATTTCTCTTTGATATGGAGTTGGAATGAGGGATGATGTTTCCAGATCTGTGGCAGTCAGAGGTCAAGACATTTATTGAATGTTCTTTTATGAAGCTTTGTATGTGGCAGTTGGAGGGACGGATTGGTTTGTGATATTTCTAACTGTTCTTAGTGTTTCAAATTGGATGAAGGGCAGGCAATCATGGGTGGTTGCCTTAAAGGGTTTTTTAAATAGTTATTTGGTAGAGAAAATAATAGTGGAGTAGACTAGCCTCCAGTTGTTGATCAAAGGCAATTTTTATTTACACTTGATTTACAATTTTATTTACACATTTGAGAAACATGGATGCTTTCTACTGTTTGCAGCTTTTTGTAGCAAAGCTCATAAGACTGTCATCCACCTGTCACCACCTCTGTCAAACAGCT
The DNA here is from genome assembly GCF_001527695.2 of Protobothrops mucrosquamatus. Lineage (NCBI taxonomy): Eukaryota > Metazoa > Chordata > Lepidosauria > Squamata > Viperidae > Protobothrops > Protobothrops mucrosquamatus. The sequence continues at coordinate 325,600 of NW_015387580.1, forward strand.
TGAGGCTGAGATTCTTCCTCAGTAGGCCTCAAAATTCGAGCTAAATTCATATTAATTAAGCTTTGTCTTTTATGTTACCTGAGATTAAAATAAACATATTGATAATTTTCCTTTATCGTGGCAGGTCCTTTTTTGTTATTGTGTTAGGTGAATAATACAACTCGGGCCCTAGCAGTGACATGTGTTCCTAAAACAAAGCGGAGGCAATTTGATTCTTTCCAAATGCATTGAGGTTAAAAGCCTTGCTGACCACAACAAGGATAATGACAATTGTAATCTAAAGTACCAAATTATCTTCCCCTGCTTCATGGAATGTATAGTAGATATCAAATACTAAGCTAGGATGTGGGAGTGAGAAACCTGTAGCTCTTCATGTGCTGCTGAGCTGTATAACTTTGGTGAAGGATGCTGGAAAGAGTAATTCAGTGATTCCACTTCTAAACTGTTACTGTTAGAATAATAAGGCCAGGGGGCTCTAATAGAATAGATGCTTCTTTCCCTGAGGAAGTAGGCAGAGAAAATGTAGTATAGTTACAATCTGGTTTGGGTTTTTGCGTGGGTATGGAGGGGGGGTAGATAAATCACTGCCAAATATACACTGGAGCCTCCGGGAATATGTGAACATAAGGCACAAAGCACAGCTTATGTTTGTACAATGGATAAATGCTAGTAAAGAAGAATGCCTTAGCATCCATGGATCTTTGCTACCAAACTTCTTCCACCCACTCAAATTTGCATATCAAGAACCCAGTCATTAGCCAATTGTTCAAAAGTTATAGAAATGGATGATCATTTAAGAAAAGAAATTCTTTAATAACTTTGCCTATTCCTACAAATGTCATATTATTTCCTTATTCATTTCTAAAGACAACACCATTCGGCTGTGGAGAAATAAGCTTATTTTTTCCATGGCTTCAATATATTTTTTTTAATTATGTCAGAGAGAGGAACACGACTGCCTACTATAGTTTTTAAACTGAAGTCATTACAAAGCAGAAAAGGCACGATTACGGTAGATTTTATATTAGAATTGCTAGTCTTCCCTGGTTTTAAAGCCTTCTCCATTTCTTGCTTGCCACCTCCTGAGGAGAGGCTATAAATGTTAATAAATGTTAAAACAGTCAATAGTATTGCCATTCTTTTATTAGGGAAAATCCATTTGATGGGAAAGAAAATGAAAAATAATTTTGTTTTCTTGGGTTAAATAAGAGATATACACGAACAATGTACAAGAGATTAAAAAAAGAGAAATCATTTACAAATTTAGACACCATCATGAATGATTTATTTATTTATTTATTTATTTATTTATTTATTTATTTATTTATTTATTTATTTATTTATTTATTTATTTATTAAATTTCTACCCCGCCCTTCTCCCTGCGGACTCAGGGCGGCTTACAGCCTTTTAAAAAACAAGTACATAACTACAAAAATACCAAGTTAAAAATATCAATTAAAATAAAATATTATTATAAGGCCAATTATTANGCTTTCCAGTGGGAATGTCTGACTGTGAAAGCTAGACAATGAGAAAAAGCTAGAGAAAAACAAATACAGGCATCTTTAGATATGGTTGCTCTGAGTACAATACACTATCAAAAAAACAATATCATTCAATCCACAATCAAAGTCTGACAATTCTGTTGAGATTATGATTAGTAAGTACAAACTCATATGGGCATCTGATTTCAGTAGATAATGGACTATAAAAGGAATTAAAAAAACATGAAACAAACCTGTATAATACACATTAGCTTAATTTTCGCTATAGTTTAGCTTTCAAAGAGCATTTAATATTGACTATACTGAGCAATGCTTATCAATCTGATAAAGAGCCAGATCATAAGTAGAAAGCAAGCATATAGCATAAGTCTAAGCAGTGCTTTTTTTGTAAAAAAAAAAAAAAGGTGCTGGAACTCACACATGTCATACAACCTGCCTTGCCTACCCTACAAGGTTCCATCCAAAAAAGGTGCCGGAACTCCATTCTGGGCGTTCTATGACAAAAAAAGCCCTGAGTCTAAGAACATAAATGCAGGGTTGCACCATCTTTTCATTGTAAAAGAATAATCACTTGTTCCATATGCCATACTCAATAAATTCATAGTTCTTCAAGCAGTGATTGTAGGGGCATGGAGCTAAGCCCATAGGATGAAAAGTTGGAGGTCTTCACCTGCCTTCTCAGATGTCTTCTGAAAACTGTCTACCATTCCACCCTGCCTTCCTGTTGTGTTGCATCTAGTTGGTAGTTAAGGATAAGACAGGGAAATAATAATGATAACAATGGTGATAGTAATGGTGATAATTCTAAGTTCTGGCACTTAGGAAGATAAGGCCTCTCCCTCCCTCCCTCCCCCCCCCTCTCTCTCCCCCTCCCCCCCTCCCCGTCCCTCTCTTTCTCTCTTGGAATAAAATCAATCATACAAAGGATAAACAAACTGTTCTGAGGAATCAAAAAGAGATATAAGGCATAGAATTATAGAGGTGTTTAAGTATAATCAACAGAGAATCTAGTCCCCATTCCAGAAAAACAGACAGGGGAGATTAAATTAAGAATAAAGAGCAAAATATGAGATATTAAGGAAAGCTCTGTCAAGGACAGAAAATTCCTCTAAGCACTGGATTTGCACAGGTAGCAAAAATATCACAGGGCAATGAAAGTATCCAAGTTGATAAAGCAGACCGAGCATTCACAGCTATATCAATGCACAACACTGAACATAGATGTCTAGCCAAAATGTTTACCTAGTCTTTAGAGGCAAGAGAGTTCTTAAAGCAAATGACCCACTTTTCTTCTGTGGAACTTCCAGAGGGTTTCTAACCTTTTTCTTCAGATGCTTCTGTTCTTTGTTTTAATCTTACAGCTTTCAGGGGCCTGGATTAAAACAGAACACTCTTTTGTACTCCAGAAAAAGTAGAGATTGAAGATATCTCCATGGCCTACCTGCACATAAGCATTAACTCTCCAGCTTTTGATCAAGGATGCCACTTCTGTGCTTGGAGAAAGTTGACTGACGTCATGAAAAAGATTCAAAGGTGCATAATTCAAAATCCACGTATGCCTTTGAACCATATAACATTTCCTAAAACCATGTTAATAAGCCTAGAGGCATTGATGTTTCATGGTTAAGCTCATGTCCAAGCTATGACATTCACTAGAAAAGAGACTGGATATTCCCACAAACCTTTACATACTTATTTATTCTACCTGTACAATTAAATGTTATTTTCTGTCCATTCTTGTCTAAGATAATTTAAAGGATTTCAGAGAGAAATTAAAGAAATAACAATATACTATATTATAATTTGTTCTTAGCTAGTTATGCTGGTGTCATTGAGCCAAGTTTGAATTCGATGATTGTGAAGACAAATGCTTATCACCTTGACTTTCATTTCATAATAACATATAGTTATTTTTGTATTATTTTACTGTTGTAATATTAAAAGGGGAATAGCTTGCACATTATTATTGTTTATATTCCAAATTAATAAATCTATGATTAGGGGTCTTAACAACCGTTAATTATGTTTCTTAAGATGTTAACATTTGATTAATTCAGCATTTTTTCATGTGTATTTAAGACTTCGAGGAAGATTTTAGAAGGTTAGGATGTCAACATCTGTATGCTGGAAATGTAAAATGAAAGAGGGAACACAATATTGTTTCATGTCAACTTCTACAGCCTTCTCTGCTCTGGTGCTACATATAACCAGGGTTTGTAATAAAGTTGGATAAAAGAACCAATCGGGGGAAAAAGAGATTTAGAAGCAAGGAAATAACTTGGATGTTAGGAATCTGAGACCCCAGAGTTTAGCAGGAGATAGGAAAGTAGACCAAAGTAAATAGGAGGAAATAAGGGTAAGAGATCATGGAATGCAATAAAGACATTCTTATCAAATAGAATGGATCTAACAAGGAAATCAGATTTGGGGAGAGGAAGGCCAAAGAACTGAGAGGAAGAAATGAAGTTAGGGTTTGGGAAAAAGCTACAAAGCCTGTGGGAACAATGGGAGAAAAATTTAAAATGAGAGAAAGAATACTCATGAGTCAGGCAGGTTAAGAAGACACAAAAGAAACAAGAGATTCCAATTAGGAGGGCAGCAGAAACAGAATAATTACTTTGTGGTGTGAAGAGACAACCTGGCAAGCCCCACCCTGCCCCCTGCCAGCATTGGGCCACTCCTGGATGCTTGCCCGCAACTTGGGTGCAAGGGAGTTGGATTGGTGGGACAGTTCAACCTGTGAACAGAATCATGGCTCAACCAGAGTGAGGACAACGAGCACCCCATCAGATTCAGTTGGGAATAGATTGGGACTCGCAGAGTCAAGGAACCTACAAGCAGTCAATCTGGATTTGGACAGTGGGCAGAAGGAAGAACTGCAAAGAACCCAGGCAGAGCAAAAAAAAAAAAAAAAAGGAGTGGAAATAACTCCATGAGATTTTTGTAAGGCAACTGTTAGTGCTAATGAAATAGGCAGAGTCCTTGAAGCTGTAAGTTCAGCTCCTTTCTTTTAAATCTATGTTCTCCTGGTTAGTCGAGGCCTCCTGGGAGATGGCTCGTGGTTAACACTTCTTTGCAGGAGGGATGGTTTTGTTTGGTTTGAAAGAGATACTTGTTCACTGATTTGGTGATTTCAACTGAGATAGACAAGTTTTAGGCCACAGGCAAATTTACTTCAATCTTCCCCTTTTTCTTACAGCTTTTTCAATCATGTTCTGGAGTGGGACTAGGATGAGCGTGGTGCATCCATTCTGGCCCTCCTTGATCTCTCGGTAGCTTTCAATACCTTTAATTATGATATTCTTCTCCACCAGCTTAGTGGGTTAGGAATGGGAGGCATATTTTATGGTGTTTCTTGTCCCTTTTCAGGGCTGGGGGTGTGGTTGGGGATGGACAAGATTCAGCCCAGGTTTAAGGACTCTGCTCCGAAGAGTGCCTCAGTGCTTTACTCTATCCCCTGCCCCTACGTAATCTCTATATGAAGCCATTAGTGAGGTATCATCACTGGTAACATCTTTCTGTCTGTCTATCTCAGTGGTGGCGAACCTATGGCACGAGTGCCAGAGGTGGCACTCGGAGCCCTCTATGTGGGCATATGTGCCGTTGCCCCAGCCGTGACTCTGCCCACGACCCCCTCACCAGCAGCCTCCCTGGAGGAGAGTTGCCCCTGAGCATGGCCCACATGGAGCAGCGCAGCCAAGGACATGGCAGCCAGGCAGCATAGATAAGACTCTGCCCTCACGCCCCAACGCGCACAGTTGATGCTGTGGGGTACGGGCAGAGGGCATGGCTGCCATGGCGCCTCTGGGCTGCCTGGGCGATCTGCAGCGGGCCTTGGAGGCGGTGAGTGGCCCTGCAGGCAGGCAGGGTGGGGTGGAGTGGGGGCAGGGCAGGGGGTGGAGCAGGGGCGGGGCCAGTTTTTGGGCACTTGGTCTCTAAAAGGTTCGCCATCACTGGTCTATCTGTCTGTCTGCCTGCCTGCCTGTCTTGGCAAGACTGAACGGCTATGGGTTTTGAGATCTCCTGGATCGGATTTCTGTCCTTAACTCTGAATCAGGTTGCAACTTGATGAGCAATTTTGAGCTTCTCATAGACTCATGGCTCCTGCTCCAGGAACAGCTGGCAGCTGTGGCTAGGAGGGATTAATCTTTTGCCCCAATTGCATCCGTTTCTGGATTGAGAGAATCATAGTAGCTCTTGCTTGTCATGTATACTGTCTGTGGCTGTCCTTGGAGAACATTTGGAAGGGTAACTGGTCCAGAATGTGGCTGTGTGGGCAGTTCTCTACTTTTCATAATGATTGATTATATTCTGTGAACTATACTGGCTTCTGGGTGCAATTCAAGATGCTAATTGATAATAATGCTGCACATGGCACAGAATCAAGTTATTTGTAGGACCACCTGCTTCCTATTGTTTCTGTTGACTCCCACCAAATGACAGGATGAACATGCCCTGCATTTTTTACGTTAAGCAAAACCATTTTGTAGAAGCCAGGAGATGTGCCTTTTTGCTTGTGATGCCTCTGTTGTGATGTTAAAGGGCATCTCCCTGGAGATTTGGCTGGCCCAACTGAGTTGGTCTTTCATAGGGCCCTAAAGAACTGCTTGTTCACTCAAGCATTAATGCTAGGGTCTTCGGTGTGCCCTGTTTGTTTTTTTGTTTATTAAATTTACATGCCGCCCATCTCCCTGATAGGGTGACTCTGGGCAGTTCCGTGGCTTGATTTTTTTGTTATATTGATTGTAAGATAGAATGATCTGTTTGGACCTGTTGGCATATGGTACATTGACGATTGTTGTAATTTCTTTTTTTAATTTGAGTTTTGTTTTCTGAGCTCTCCAGAGAGATGGGCAGCCGTATGAATGTATATATAAACAGTTAAACAAATGTATAAACAGAATGTATAAATAGACAAACAATACCGAATCTTTTAAAAAGCCCTCCTGGCTGTTGTAAGAGACAGACAGAGAAAGAGGTGATGAGGGAGGGGGAGAGAGAGAATGAGAGAGAGAGAGATAGGCAGGGGAGAGAGATTACATTCTACAAGCAAGTGGTGATTCATTTTCATCGGGTTCAGTAGCTACTGAATTTGTCGCGCTAGTCTAAGTGGTGTTGTGTGTAGATCCGTTATTGGAAGCAATAAAAAGGGAGAGAAATGAAAGAAAACAACCAAGCTACTTGGAAATATTTGTCAAGAAAGGTCATAAAGGCTGATCTCAGTTGAGCAGAGGAAATCTTCCCCATCATAAAAAAGTAGAGAGAATAAAACAAATCCCTAAGACTGCCCCACCCAGACAGGCAAGACACCAGAATATAAACCGACAGCAAACAGCACTCCTTACTAGCACTGATGATGTTACCTAGTTAGGGTAATGAAACATCTGCAAGAAAACAAGCAAGCTCAGAGAGCACCAAGGACCCCTCATTTCAACCCTGAGCTACAAATATTCTCCTTCATTGATAAAACAAACAACCACAACTAGTTAGCAATAGCAATAGCCCTTAGAGTTATATACTGCTCCACAGTGCTTTACAACAGTGGTTTAGTAATGTCAGCATATTGCCCCAAACATTCTCGTTCCTCATTTTACCGACTTCAGAAAGATGGAAGGCTGAGTCAACCTTGAGCCGGTCAGAATCGAACTCCTGGCTTGGAATGCAGAGTTAGCCTGCAGTACTAAATTCTAACCAATGCACCACCACAGTTGCTAGTTAGGAATCTGAAACTTTAGAGCAGGGGTAGGCAACCCTGGCTCTTTTATGACTTGTGGACTTCAACTCCCAGCATTCCTGAGCTATCATGGCTGGCTCAGGAATTCTGGGAGTTGAAGTCCACGAGTCATAAAAGAGCCAGGGTTGCCTACCCCTGCTTTAGAGGAATACACCACATATCCAGGACTTTTAGTTCATACCTCTGGAGCAGGCCAGTCTTCTCACTGGAACCAGCTCCTTCAATGGGCTGCAGAATATCTTTGAATGTGTTATTTTTTCTGTCACATTGCAGACCCATCAAAAAAATCCTGAGTTTCAGCAGCCAGAAAAACAACTGCTAACACAAGTGCCTGTAGAGAATTGCTACAGTACTACAGTTCAAAACATGGCACTTAAAACAAAATATGTAGGAAAACAATGTAGTGCTCTACTGAGGTGCCATGTCAAGTTTGAACAGATACATGTACAAAAGAGGCAAAGCAAAGAAAAACAAACAAAAAACAAAAAAACAAAATAAAATTCCCCAGTCCCCACAAAAAAAGATATATGGATAATCAATCACTAACCTAGAGGGCTGGCTTCTTTTGTTGACAAAGCAGTCAGCTCCAGGAACATTCTTGTTTTAACACAATTCTTCTAACAATGGGTTGGCTCCAAAGCAGTGATTAACAGAAATTCATTTGCATTGGCAAAAGAAGCTAGGAAGTCATTTTGTGATTATTTTTTTTTGCTCCTGCGTGACTTTTCAGTTTTTAAATTTAGAGAAAAGATGTCTCTGCACCTGCCACTGTCATAGTTAAGGCCACTAAAAGCTAGCACTCAACTTCCGTGGGACTTGAAGCAGAGCATGATTTTCTATCATAACGAAGTTCTGCTACTTTACTTAGTATCCAATTTCATTAACAATCTGAATGAGAACAAGTGCGCAGGAATTGCGTCTGACAAGTCAATATCACATTTCTTAACTAGCTGCATACTGCTCCTCATTTGTTGCGGGATTGATGGCTGCAGGCATAAAATATAGAAATTACTTTATTCAGCCTGCAAATGTACGTTTTATCTGAGAAACTATTATGTCTTATGTTGTAAAAACATGTTCACTTTGAGTTGGACCTCTGGAGTTGGTACGTGAGCTCACAAAAGTCAGTATATTTCTATAATGGCACATGTCAGTTTTGAAATTCCTGAGATATATCCCACATGCAAATACCTTGCATGTTGTTGTCCTCGTCCATATTCCCCAAGAGAATCATCTCTGCACCTCAGGATATCTGTGAAGTGGAAACAGATGGGTTTGAGAGCCTCGTGGCATGCTGACCATCCTTTTACAGGCCACTTGCAGCATAATTTTGAAAGCGTACACTGCCTACGCAAGAAGAGTAAATTCTATTGATACTATGTGCAAAGAATGGTAATGATGTTCTAACAACTCTGATGAAGTTTGACGTGTTCAGTCCATGAAACACAACTCTGAATTAATGTGCAGTAAATCACCTGGGTGAGCTCATCTTTCAATATTGGGCACTGCGTTCATAATCACAGAGGAAAATGGAAAGTTCTTTCTTTTTTGATATCCTTCCTTCAAGAGTTAGACGCTGGGACTCAGGAGCTATATTGTTTCATCCTTATTCTTAACAACTTTATCAGCATAAGATCATATTTTGCAAGAAGGTTGAAAATCAAGAAGAAATCTCCACAGGTTCACCTGTGCACATCCTAGACTCCCTGTGATCTCAAAAAAAGTAGGTTAGAGAGAGTCAAGGCCAAGGCACCCTTGATAAGTCAGTCTGGCACTTGCCTCCAAAAGCTTGCTTGTCTCTGGACAACCTCTTCTAAATTCTCGGTCAGTGTGTTCTGTGAGCACCATTGCTCAAGAGTAGAAGGTCCTGGAGGTGGCCATCTGAAGCTTTGCTTCTTAAATGAGGTCATCTACAAGTATCGGTCACTCAACCACTCCTTCTGTACCTGGCAATAGATGTGGTCTAAAATTGGAGGGTAGCAGAGCAAGCCTTGTTGTTTCCAAGGCGCCTGAAGGCAGGACAAGAAGCAACGGATGGAAACTAATCAAGGAGAGAAGCAACCTAGAACTAAGGAGAAACTTCCTGACAGTTAGAAAAATTAACCAGTGGAACAACCTGCCTGCAGAAGCGGTGAATGCTCCAACACTGGAAGTTTTTAAGAAAAGACTGGACAGCCATCTGTCTGAAATGGTGTAGGATTTCCTGCCTGAGCAGGGGGTTGGACTAGATGACCTCCAAGGTCCCTACCAACTTTTTATTATTATTATTATTATTATTATTATTATTATTATTATTATTATTATTATTATTATTATTATTATTATTATTATTATTATTATTAATTTATTTGTTTGTTAAGATTCTTGGAAAGCAGTTGGTACCACTGTTCTTTGGAAATGGATTTGGCGCTAGACCCAGCCCACTGAAAACAATGGAACACTTTGTATAACATGCAGGGATTCACTAAAGTGAATTTAGTCTATAGGAAATGCCTGTCAAGTCAAGGTAATATGAGAAATACTGTGACTTGCTCACCTGGCCCCATCAGAGAGGCAAGTGCACCCCATGGCCAAAGGGAAAGTTGCTGTCTTTTGGCGCAAACTTACTTTTGCTCCTGGAAGGGGATGCTGGATCCATTTGCACAGAAGCAGATTTCCTCAACTCTTTCCATCATGAGTGAAGGCTTAAAGCAGTGGTTCTCAATCTTTTTAATGCCGCGACCCGAACCGGTCGTAAGTCGAGGACTAAACCGGTTGTAAGTCGAGGACTACCCAACCGGTCGTAAGTCGAGGACTTTCCCTGCCTGGGAGCGCCGCGCATGCGTGGTTCCGCCCCCTGCGCCGGCCGAGGCGTAGCTGGCAAGCGGCAGAGACGGAGCAGGCCGACCACCAGCTGGTCCAGCTCAAGGGAGATAAGGCACCTGCCAGAAAAGGGGAAAAATGGTGGACAGCCTTGCTTGGCGACCCCTGTGAAATGGTCGATTGACCCCAAATGGAGTCCCGACCCACAGGTTGAGAACCACTGGCTTAAAGCTTTTCCTACTGTACTTCACCATATGGGATACTTCCATAGCTCCCCCCTGATATCCTGCTGTGTAGTGAATCAAGAATTCAGAAAGTCTCCATGTTCCCACCAAGTAATATTGCTTTTCCTTGACAATGGCTTTATTTGAAGCTTGTTTAACTGGCGCTTAGAGTGAACCATGGGATTTCTCTCAAAGCTATTGCTAACAATGTGATTCTGTACTCAGGTTATTATTTTTTCTTCAGCGTTTCAACTACTTGTTAGTATAATTATCTAAGTGGATAATAATAGCTAGTACAAGTAACATATATTAAACCCACAGTTATTCACTAAAATAGACTAATATTCATATCAGTTATAGCTGGGTCTACATTTTGACTACTGTATTTAGAGAATTTTGGGAAGTTTCAAGTAGCCTTTGGAAAAAATAAACCTAATTAAATCCATAATGATCATTTTTAGTAGGGTTGTACAAAGCATTCAAGAAAGGCACTTTATAATGTGCATTGATAAAAATGTAGCACCTCTCTTCTCAAAGTATTGAGGCAGCCACTTCTGGAAAATTCAACAAAAAGACCTGTGTTCAAATTTGTTTTTTCTTTAGCTATGAAAATTACTATGTATTAATCTTCTCAGTAAACCAACTATTCTTTGTTTGTTCTAAATAGCAATTTTCAGTGTTATGCATTTCATTAACTTTAATGATTATGATTAATAATAATACATGAACACTGTACAATTTATAAAGCACATCATTATATTAATACTGCAAAAGCAGGAACCGTAGAGAATGCTTGCAGCTTTAAAAATATTTTTGTAATATTTACAATATCTCTTTCAAAGTAAGATCTTCTGACTTCAATTAAATTTATAACACAAGTAATATACACAACTGTAGTCTAGAAAAAAGAAACCTTTCCTTTGTTTACTCAGTTTTAATAAAGGATACTTTTAATAAAGAAGGTAACGCCTACTGGTGTTCTTACTGGAGGAAGGAATGAAAGGACTTGAGGTAAGAGTTTCTATACTGCAATATACCAGAGAAAGTGAGAACCTCTTAGATAAGATAGGTGATGCTCCTTAAGAAGGGTAGAGAAGGGGAGTGAATACAAATGAACAGAAAGAATAGGAATGTAAAGAATATGACGTAGAGAGGCAAGCAAGATGTTTAGGAGGTAAGCTGTCCAGATGAACTTATCAAACAGTATCAAACATAGATGATTCACAGCCATCTGAGCAAATCTCTCCAATCCCAGCCTCACAACTCAGAGTGGACAACACGCACACCTCCATGGGTTGAAAAAGCTCATGAACCATATTGAGATAGAAGAGCCTTGATGCTAGAGGTAAGTTATTCCATGTTGAGAGGAACCTCGGCCATGATATACAAATCTGATATGAAGTCAAGGGAAGTGACTTCAGATTATGGTGAGAAGCTACCAAGACTACTTCAAACATATTGACAATTCCCTTTTCCTATGGATTCTTATGGGGACAAATGATACTTCCATAGGTTGGCTTGTCTCCCCTATCCTCATATATCCCATTTGGGCATGTCCCAAGTTTAAGAATATAAAATAAAAATTGGGACTAACAATATAACCCCAGAGACAAAAGACTTGTGATTGGCAGGAGACCAAAAAAATAAATTATTCACATAAAGTAGGATTATTGAAATTGATTAGCTCCTAGACAACTACCTCAGTGGAAAAGAATGGCTGAAAGGAAACATAAATAAGCAAAAAAAAAAAGCCACCTTGACATCCTTTTTTATTTTCTAGATCCAGTGAGGAAAAGTGGTACTATTTTAGAATACAGTGAAAGCAACGCACATTAGTGCAAAGGAAAAAAGAAAAAAAGAAGAGGCAGCAGCCCATTTTCTTCCCCAGATAGATAGTGGAGATTTCAGGATACTATTAAGTCCTCTTCTCCAACTCTTCTTCTCCACCAAGACAAAGCTTTGCTTTTTGGAAGCTCGCATTGAACTGGTGTCAACTATCAGAAACTAGGAGGTGATGGCCCTGAAAAGGCACTTGGGAAAGAAAATGCCCATAGAAAGGATAAATACTGGAAGATAAATTGCTGCCTCAGAGACTAGCAAAGTGATCATTGGGCAAGTTGTGCCAATCCTCAAACTCACCTCTACTCACACTCACAACAGGTTATCTGACATCTACTCAAAGATTAGAGCAAGAAAGCATTATAGATTTTTCATGCCATGAAACTTTGATGGGACAGTGTTGGCCTAAGGGACAAAATGTTATTTTAAAATTGGTTGCACCAAATAGCCATTCTACTTGTTAGGGACAAAATGAGTTCCAAGGAGAAGGATTGGTATTGTTCTGGTATAATTATTGATGTTGACAATTACATATATTTTACCCTTAAAGAACAAGGTACATACGCCAGAAGAGTGCAAGTCCATATACCTTGACAAAATTCACACTGTCCTCAAATCTTGCTGTTAACTTCCTCATGTTTCTTCCTATAAAAGTTTTATGTTGAAAATTAATCACTGCAGATGATGGGAATGAAAGAGAAAGTCTAAGCACATGGACAGATCTGTCTTTCAATATTAAAGTTATAAACCACAAATAAATCTCAGGAACGGTTGATGTTAAGTTTGAACATTTTAATATGATCTGGTAGACAAAATCTGTCTGAAAACTTAAAATGGGAATTCACTACCAGTTGTTTTCATAAAAGTGAGCTGTTTGGAATTTTTTTAATACCTTTGCCATCTCACTTTTCAGTTCCAATATCCAGAAATTCCCACTGATCAGTTTTTTAAGTATTGCAAGTTTCAGAATCTGCACTAGCACCATTTATTAACTTGAGAAAAAGACTTTTTACCACCACAGAATATTTCAAATTCTTGTGTTAAGTGATGAAGGGCAATAATAATAATAATAATAATAATAATAATTTAATTTATATACCGCCCTTCTCCCATAGGACTCGTGAGCCCACTGCAAAGCAAAGCATTCGGATCAATCTGGATTTAGCAACCTTGTGTAAAAGTGCTGGCAATCCCACTGATGCCTCAATCCCACTGGTGCCTCTCTAACGTGTTACTGCTGCCCAATTTCTGATCCATTGCTGGTTGGTTGATTTGCGATTTGGAGGAACTTTATGCAGCAAAACAAATAGTTTATTTTTTACTCCCTTACTTTAAAAGTCCCTGCCTTCTTCCCTCTCGTCAATGAAGGCTTTCCAAAATGAGAAACCAGGTCTCTTGTCTGCCTGGGCAATACCACCCAGGCAGCAAAAAAGAAAAAGAAAAAAAGGGGTGGGTGGGTGACTTTGTTCAGGCCTGATAAGGCAAAATCAGCAGGTGTTTTCTCTGCAGGCTTTTGTCTTCCTCTAATATCCACCATCTCCTTCAACCTGCCACACCTGCCTTTTTTCAGAACAGCCTTTATGCTGAGCAGACATTGCAGGCACTTATCACGGTCTGGAACTAAGGCTCACTCATAAAGAGGTTGGTGGTTTTTCCTTTACCCACACTCTCATTTTTGATGATATGAATTTACCTTATCAGGATGATGTGTTTCATATTTCCTACTGACACTGACTGCCAAGCAACTCATTCCTTTTCAAGCTTTTCTCCTAATAATATGGCAAATTACCTCGTCCATTCATTTAGATACATTCATAGAAAGTCCTATTCATATGATAAGGTCATAGAAATAATTGTATGGTGTCCATTAGGCAGCAAACAGAAATGTAGAATTGTGACTTCAATGATACGAAAGGGCAGCTGAATGAGTACTGGAAACCCCTCAGTCATTTCATCAGACCATTTTCACACTATCCTAGGAATTCTTTAGTATCCTAAAAGAAAACTCGGAAAAGATTTTGAATGCCACTGATAGGTTATTAGCGGCCTACCAAAGTTGCATCTGCCATCTCTTCTCTTTCTCTACGTCCAGCCCTCTGTTAACTCTCATTTATGGTCTTGACATGATGAATATTTTCCTAACTGGAGTTGATTATGCACCCGTGAATTTGCTGCTGAAGTATCAGTTTATATTTGAGGCATTCTCCTTGTGTTGAACATGTTGTAATGTTATGAAATTCTTGTTGACATAGTCAAGGCCATCTGTAGGTAGGAGGATGACTGATGCACAATGAAGAGTTACAGCACTAGTCTTCAAGATGTGCATGTTTTATAACAATATGGTTTTATTTATTTTATTAGAGGCATAGGTAAAGTAGAACAACACAAAGAAAAATCTTGGACATATAACTCAAACATTTGTATAGGCTATGGGGCTATCTAGGAGCTGGAGGTTAAACCCTTTTATCTCAGGTGTCTGAAAAATAATAACACAGTAAGCCCTTGAATTTATTTTTTAAAAAAAGAGAGAGGAAAAACTAGCTACTCAAGAAAATAATGTAATTGAAAGAAACACAAAATATTTTTGCGAGGATTCAGACTGGCAATCTTCTCCATGCCCTATGAAGATCTCAACCACTGTGCTATTTCACCAAGTCTGATAAAGGAAAGTATAAAAACTCTTAGAATGCATCATAAGCATTGACTGAGGTGGAGAAGCCATTCTTCCTCTGCAGAGTAGCTAGTGAGTTACCTGTAACCAACCTGAAGTGCTATAACCCAAATGAGTAGGAAAATTTGAGCTTCCATAACAGAGAAAAGTGTGTTGTAGTTCAGATAGAGCAAACAAACACACCCTCAAATCAGGTAAATGGAGAATTAATAGAGGGAGGAGACATCATACCTTTTTGTATTTTAGAAATTGTTACCTGCTTCTGTTGGTAATGTAACAACAGGGCAGTTTAGATAAGCCCTAAGGATTTTCCCTAAGATTACCTCAGCTCATTTATTTGGCTCATATTCTCCTAGTAGGTGTTATGCACCATTTCAAAAGGAGCCTTATTCCAAATAATCAACCTCTCTGGAGAATTAAAATCAATTTTTTTTTAACCTAATAGTGCCATATGTGTCTAAGTGCCTTAAGTGCTGGAAATATCACCAAGTTCCTACTATAGTCTGAATCAAGTGTTTGCCAAGATTTGAAAGATACCCGATAGTATAATTGAGTATTGCATTTTAATAAATACTAAAATCAATATAATTTTCAATATTTTATAATTTACACTAAATTGCTGATATTTGAAATTTGGGAGATTAAATTTTCCCTCTTCATACGAAAGGCATAGCTTTAAAACAGCAATCCTTACTGTATTTGACTATTCATTAGGACTTTTGCTTTGGAAATCTCTCTTTCCCAGTTAAAGGTGCAGCCAAATCCCTAATATGGGCTTCTGAAAGCTTTGGTAGATTTATCCTGTGTAAAAATCCATCCATCTGCTTGGTAGTGTCACTTCATTTATGGAAAGCAAATCTGAATAAAACTCCACCAACTGAGAATTTGCTTTGTAATTTCTATGAATTACTCTTGTGGAATCTTTTATCATAGATATTATTTTTTTGTTTTGGATGTTTCAAACATGAAGCCAACAGTTTTTCTCCTTGTTCCCAATAGAACTGCTCAATACACTTTAATGAATATTCAATACTCAGAGCAGATAATTGGTCTAACTCCAGTTTTACAGCTCAGAAGGCACAGTTATGATTCCAATGTGTGATTTCTACCATAAATATTCAAAGCTTTCTTTACATGCTTTTCTAACTTTTTAAGATACAGTTCATGTTTTTCTATTAATATGACTGTGTGTGTCTGTGTATGTGTTATTGGTTAACAAAATGAGGCTTATCTGATAATAAAGCATTAGTATATCTGTTCTCTATAATTTGATTTTTTTCTATCTAAAATGTCTGATATTTTTATCAAAGCATTATCCAAAATTATAACTGAAAAGCTCTGGTTTTGAACTAGATTAATCATTGATTGATTTATTAGAAACTCCAATCCAGCCCTATTAAAGCAAGTTCCTCCTTCATGGTGTCAACTATAGATGATCTTCTAATTCTTTATTGTATGCAATAAGCCTTTTAGCATCTTTTAAAATTCTGCACCACCATAATTAAAAGACTATCTGAATCATATTCTAAAACTTCAGGTATCTATTAATCTCACAATAATCTAGAGTTTGATATATTAAAATGAGAATACGTATTTTACGTAAAGCAGACTTTGTGCTAGAAATTTTATGAAGACTATTGCAATTTATTTGCATTGTATTTTTTTTTAAAAGAAAATATTTGGATATGCCCGTCCCACCTCATTGACCAGTTCCTTCTTTCTTTTCTTTTTCCATACGCCTTTCTCCAAACGAAACGAAATACAAATGCTACCTTTAGGTTTGGTTCCTTGATAAAGGTAAGGGGCATCAAAGCCTGATAAACTATGAAGGCTGTACACTTATGGATAAAATTAGTGAAATGCCATTTATATTCACAGAGCAAAGGATGAAATAAATACCAGAATATTAAATAGTCTGAAGAGTTCTGGGTTCACATAGTGTGCACAGTTCACTGCTCCAGGGAGGACTTTAGATGCGGCAAAAGAGCCTGGTTAAAATGCATTCAGGCAGCAGCACACAAATCAATTTTGCTAGAGTTGATTGCAAAATAGGACAAAAAAAAGAGAGAAGTATACAACAACCCTGAATTAGCTGGATGATGGAATGACCTCTTAGAATGGATTGCATGGAATTTCTGTAGAATTGTTTTATGCCAGATATTGCTGAGGCATAACTCTATAATTTCACTTTTGGTCTCCCCAAAGCATATTCTAGTTGTGCTTTAGTTGAAGGACAGAATAAGTGCATATAAAATGGCCCAGGCTTTATCCAGTAAACCATTTCAGGAACTTTTCTTCTCTGATCAAGACTGATCCTGGAAATGTATGAACTCCTACCAAATCTTTCCTAGTCTATTTTTTTTTAAAAATCAATGTACTGACTTTAGTCTCAGCAACAGGGTCAATACAAGTAATGAAAGTTCAAAACAGCAATTCTAAAATTAGCCATCCCATGAGATACACATACTGTACGATTGAAAGACCAAATATAGAAGAATACAAAGAACTTAACCAAAGCTGAAAAAATGTTCTTCATGCCAGAACGATCCATTTATTTGCAAACAGGACCAATGAAAGAAATCACGCCAGAACGAACAGGAACATAAGCTATTCCATTCCATACCAATGACTGTTCATCAAAAGTGGACATGGAATGGCTGGGAAAACATTAGAAATGACAGTGATCCATGGCCAAATTGATCATGGGGTTTTTTTAATATAAAAATGTAGCAGAAAAAGAAATAAAACAGTGGTTGCAGAGATTTAGCAAGATTCTTGCTTTGGAAAAGCTTTTTTTCTTGTGTGAACCTTCTTTAGTAAAACTTGGGTAGATTGATGTTTTCTTTTTCTTAGGAAACGCCACTGAGATCTCCCCTGTCTAGATGCATGCAAAGTATTTTATAGTAACATGTAGGAATTGAACAATAGCATTATTTAAGCCAATCTCAATAACAACCTTCACATAATGAGCATTTTGTTCACATGTTCAGTTTCATTTAAGAATCAGTGGACAGAGAATTCCCCCCCCCCTAAATTCTATTAAAATGAGTTTGATTAGGAATATTCACAATGCCAATCAGTTTTATTCTGTGTAGTTGAGATTCCAAAAGAATAATTTAATTATTGAAAATACTGTGATTAGCATTCATTGTTGTCTTCTAAGCTTTCATTTGATCCTCCAGGTTAGAGACTTTCTTTTAGATCCATTTAAGAGAAATATTAGTCTCTGTAGTGACTGGGTAAGGAAGATACTGTTAGATTTCCTTCCAATTAATTGGCAAAGAATCTCTTTGTTGCTATGTAAATTACTAGTGGGATCATTTATGAGGCTTGACCTTGACCTATAACTGAGTTTGCTTTTTAATGATTCCAACCCTCCATTCAGCTGTCACAATTTTAAGCCATCTATCACTACTACTTGCACCTGCTGTCAAATACTTCTCTCTCCCTTATTCCAAAAGTCTAGTATTGTTATTGATAATGATATTGCTTTTCAGGAAATTCAGACTGCTCAGCATTGCCTTAAAACAGGGGTAGTCAACCTTGGCTCTTTTATGACTCGCGGACTTCAACTCCCAGAATTCCTGAGCCAGCCAAGCTGGCTCAGGAATTCTGGGAATTGAAGTCCACAAGTCATAAAAGAGCCAAGGTTGACTACCCCTGCCTTAAAAGATCAACTAAAATTCTCCGAGTCCTAACATTCTGCAGACCATCTTAATACTGCTACATTCTATTCGGAACACACCTACCAAGGCACTTCCGTGTTGAAAGGATTAGCCGGTGACATCACCATTGCCCAGGGAATGCCCAAGGGGCTTCCTTTCAATCCTTGTTATTTTTCCCCCACTGAAGTGGTACCTATTTGTCTACCATACTTGCATCTGCATGCTTTCAAATTGTTAGGTGGGCAGGAGCTGGGACAAATTGATGGGGGCTCATTCCATTATGCAGCTCACAGTCTCAGGTTTTGAACTGCCGAGCTATCGACCTCTCAATGGTCTTCAGACTTAGCATCCTAGCCACATGAGCTACTGCGGCCCACTGATCCTTAATCACTGATGGAGGTGTAGCTTTCTATCCCATAGGTATCTATGAAGTTGGAAGTCAAGTTTATTAAATTATTAGACCTATGTTAACCCAGGTCAGTCCTGTGATTTTTTTCATGTATACATTCCACACATGCTGAAAATATCTCAATTTTCCACCCTACTTTCTTAGCCTATGAGGCCCCTCTCATGCACTTCTGCCTCACACCCACATCTCAATGGAGGGGAAAAAAATCAACGTTCTATTATCGATTCTTGGTGCAGGAAGGGTAGACCAAATTATTGATTCAATGGAGAGGATATGTGGTGGTGGGATGTGTAGGATAGTTGGAAAGGAGGAAAGAGAGAGGTGTGGGTAGGAGGGGAAGGAAGAAAGAGGGAAGTAGGTAGGAAGGTTGAGGGAGAGAGGGTGGATGCAGGGGGGGGGACTGCCGATCATCTCTGAAAATATGATATTTAACAGGTTTTTTTTTCTAATGAAGTACACCATATTTGTATTATTTGTTTAGTTGAAAATTAATAAAAATTTGTAAAATCAATGGAGAGGATATGTGGATGGTGAGTAATCTTGAAAGGTGGCAAATGAGATACAAGTACCTCCACAGTTTAGGTTGTCATACTTGCCCAATTGCTGGCACAAAAGCAATTCTGGCAGATGCAAGGCACTTTTTTTCTATTTTTGTTGATAATTACACATACTTCACAGGGCAGAGGACTGAGGTAAACAGACTGAGCTTGCAAAATTTTTCCCATCCCTCCTATTGGCACGGATATATCTGCAATACTTATAATGTGTATTTAGTAAGCAAAAATTTCCCTCTTGCCTGCAGGTTTTGTAATAACGCTTTTAAAATATAACTCCAATATTAAACTGTTTAGCAATTGAACCATAACTTGCTTTATCATTTCTTAAGTTTCAATCCTAGTACATGTTTTACAAAGATCCGCTAAAAATTAGTAATCCTGTCATAGATGTACAGTGCAACATTGGATTGTAGTCATTTAACAGTCCTTCTTCCTGAGTTATTCCTTATGCTAATTTAATGCAAGGGGGCAGATCTGGGTGTTCTGAACCTGACCCCTAACATTTCTAACACCATAACTTCCAATATGTAGAAGATTTTAAAAGTATGATCAGTAAACCTGGATGATTATAGTTTGTAATCACATGGAATATCCTGTCTATATGTGTGCAGTATAGCTTCTCCCTTCAAATATTCTGAATTTTGTCATGAAAAGAGTGGAACCTTTTGTGACAGGGACATTATGAGGCAAGGGCCATGCACAGAGTCCTACACATTTTGACCACATGGAGAAGTAACTTTGAAGGTTAGTAAGAAACAAGAGATACAGCTGACATGCATGCTCTTAAATGCCAGATTTATTTCCTTAGTGTTTTCACTACAGAAGTTTGCTATTTGTTTTCCCTGAAAATAGATCTTCACGTATGATTTATTCTGAACGGACTACCCAGAAAAAAAACAACTCATGAAACAGCAAATGGACAGTGTGAGTTTTCTGCTTGATTATATCTCAAGTTTCTTTCAGGACATTTTTTAAAAATTGTCCTTTGTCCTTCTTAGCCTGTTGAAATAGCAACATTGAAGACAGGCAACCTATTTGTCATAATGTGACTGACATATAAGTCTACCACATATCAAAATAAATGACGTTCACAAGTCAAACCTTTCAATTATCTTTATTCTGTTGCACAAAGTCTTCAGTAACAGTCTTTTCCAGCTGTACCAGATCACATGCTCATTGCCACCAAGAATAAAAGCTAGAAACCCATGAAAAAAAAATACTTGGCTAAAATGAATTTACATATCCATGAGCTTAGCAAATTTGGTGGCTATTGGAGATAAGAAAACACCTATGACACTATCTAGAAAATGATGTCCAGGATGTTAAGTATGGACCATGTATGTTGTTGGAAAAATAAAGGAGAGGCTGATTTGATGTATGCTGTTTTCCATCCCTCCCTGACAAACTGATCAGCAAGGTAGTCAGCTTGTGAGAAGTCTTTACCTATAGGAATCTCTGGATCTGGAAGTTTAAAAAAAGTCCTAGAAGGTGATGATGGCAAAGAACCTCTATAATGCGGAAACTATAAGGATGTCCCTGTGAAGTTAGCAAGAATCAAGTTTAATTCTCAGGCTTTGCATTAATGATCAGACTGTAGATATAATAAAAGGATGGCCATATTAATCTATGCTAGCCAAAATCAGATGATGTGTAGCACCTTACTAACACATTTTATTAATAGGCATAAGCTTTTGTGAGTTGCAGCTCACATCACCAGACTAATCAAGCTTATGCCTTTTAAACAAAATGCATTTTTGGAAAAATGCTTCCAGACTCCTTTGAATTCTTAACTGTGACATTACTGATATAGAGGAAATACATGAAAATCAGAGGAAGCTCAGAATTCAGAAGAAGTGACAGCAGAAACAGAATTAGGTATGAGCTACATTGGAAACTAGTAACCTGATTCTATTAATCAGTATTGCCATCAGGGATCCATATATCTATTACAGGGATATGTAGAGATATATATGAGAGAAATCCTGTTTAGAATAAAAGAGAACTATTCATCTATTGCTTCTTCTCTATGTAGGATGGAGTGAACTGATACCCACCCACTGATCTCTAGGTTGAGTAGTATAGAGTACAGCTTAGAAGCGATCCAGGCTATCTATATTCAGTTGTGTCACCTGAGACCTGCTGAATGCATATAGAATTGTACCTTCTCTAAAATCTTTTATGAAAGCTACTTATGTGCTAAGAAAGCTTCCATACTTTCATACAGCAACTGATGAAATGAACTCCCTCATGTACAAGGGTTCCCATTTGGTCCCAGTATCGTATGTACATGTTGGGAAGTATAAGAGCCTTCGGGTTGGTACACATATAGTCTTGCACATAAAAAAGGATCTTAAGATTCTTAAAATCCTCCCTCGGTAGAGAAGGCTCTCTAAATGTAATTGGTAAACCTATAGATTCCATTCTCATAATTCTGGCCTGTTCAATAAATGTGTAGTTAGGCAGTGAACAAGCTCGGCACTTGGCTGGGTTGAGTCAGAACATGATAACCAGTAAGTGGAACCCTATGTGTGAAGAGCGTTTGAACATCTGTGATGTTATGATGTTCTTTTCTTTGGCATATCTGATGGCATCATTTCTATGAATCGGATTCAGTAGGATTCACTCAATAGAACAAAAACAAGCATAAAAGATCTTTATTAGGAGTCCTAAGAAATATATCTGTTAATGTAATAAATGTGATATACTCTTCATGCATGGTTTTCTTTGAAAAGAAAAATTGTTGTTCAGCTAGAAGTTACAAGGCTCCGTAGCTTTCTCCTAATTAGCTATATCAGGGGTAGGCAACCTTGGCTCTTTTATGACTCGTGGACTTCAACTCCCAGAATTCCTGAGCCAGCTTGCCTACCCCTGAGCTATATTGAACACGGAATACAGAATAAGCGTTGGAAGAGACCTTTGAGGTCTTCTAATCCAAGCCCCTATTGTCAGAGCCCAAACTGCTTATCCTTGTTCTAGTTGCTTCCTGCAATAAATGGGGGAGATGTAAGATAAATTACTTTAGAAGTGACTACCCTATCAAAAGCAGGTATTTGTCACCCTTTGAATACCACAATGAAAAACCGTATCACAGAATCAGATGATATAAATCTTGCTTCTCCATTCCACTTTAGACTGAACATGACAATAGATGTCACGAATTTGAAAGTTCTTCAAAATATAATTTTCTATCCTGCTCTTCGATTACAGATAGTCGTTGTTTAGCAACTGTCCTCGGACAGCAAACCTTCACAGTTATGATGGTGATGAAAAAAACAACTTTGGAACCTTTTATAAAGCAAAGGGACCCTGAAGTATGACGGTAAGCACAGCTGCAGTTTCACTTAATGACCATTTCACTTACTGATTTCCTTGCGGATCCCAGTTGTAGGAGCTAAACAAGGACTGCCGGTAAATAATTTCTTTTTCTCGTAGAATTAAAGTTTCCCATTATTGGTTATGAATCATTTAAATAACTGTGTTAATTAGAACTAAGATCACATAAAGGTATCATAACTTTTTAAAAATTGTGAGATACAAACAAACAAAAGTAAAGACAGAAAATAGATTATGGTGAGATACAAGACTGACGCTGAATGTTACAAAGTGAAATCTTTTTCTTCTAGCATAAAACAATCAAAAGAATGAAAGGTAAGAAAAATAATTATCTCTGCAAAATGATGTGCTGACATATCTGAATATTTAGAACGTCTGCTATCTTTCTCAGGTTTGTTGAAGACTTATAAGGGAGTAAACAATTGTCAAAAACACTTACTGTGATATACTTGACTGACATATACTTCTTTATACTGCTTGCTGCAATGACTGCTTAAGTGACTCTTACGCTATGATGTAAATTTGTTTAGGAAGATTTCCCTGCCTATTTTGAACAAAATTAAAAGTGCCAAAACAAAATATTCAGGATTATATGTAAATAATTTCACTTCTGAATACTATCATCTATAATATCATTTCTGACAGAATCCTTTGGTGGGAGATGGGAGGAAGAAAGTAATCTGAGGCTATCCGGAATATATAACAGATTGGGGGTCCTCTGTGGGAAAATATTTCTTCACACCATGGTTGCAATAGTCCAATTTCTTAAATTCAATATATAAGTCAAAACTATCTTCCATTGTAAGTCTAGAATTTGACAGTGGGGCACTGTTTTGCTCCTTCGAGTGCCAAGTTACTGTCTGGGAGTTACAGTATTTACCATCATCATTATAATCATCATAATGTCAGTTTAAAAAGAAAAGAGCCAAGAGAAGAAAGGGAGGAGCTGGAATGTTTCATTTCATGTCTTTGCAGCTTCTACTTTCCCACAAGTGGATATCTGAGTAGAAAAAGATATACTGTAAACCTCTGGTGCAGTTTCCAGGTTTTGTTTGATTTCATCTTCTATTGTATTTGAAGGAATGCAAGTGAAACTGAAAAGCACATGATTTATAAACCGACAGGAAGCATCCTTTTTATTTATTCTACTTCTCCATTATGTCTGTCGATTGAGCAGCAGACTCCTATGTCTGCCTAATGAGCAACATTAGCTTGATAGGAAGCATGTTGTGAGGAGCTCAGAATCAAGAGTAATTTTTCAAAACTAGCATGCAAAGAGAAAGCTAAATCTACCAAAGTAGCTGTTTTGTCTGGCACTGAACACAGGCTATCTTCTCTGATATAAGTGGTTCTAGAGCCTTACTGGGTAAAACATTTAATTGCTGGCAAAATGTTTAATTTGATGATTTCATCTTACTTGTTTTATCCTAGCTCAGTGAAAGAATAATTCGGCTAATTATTGCCGTCGGCTATAAGTATTGAAGGGTTATCAAAATATGCTACTACTTTGGTTGAGTAATTAGACTCCACTCCATTTTTGTGTTAATGATTCTCTCATTAACTAAAGAAGTTTAATGATAAAAACGATTAACAGCGAGCACAAAAAGAAACGTGAGCAACTGCCTAACTGAATTATTGAACTGAATATAGTAAATTCATGTTGGTAAAAAAATGAAAATTAAAGCTACAAGGATCCCTCAAATCAAGGAATTTCCTATGGCTCGCCAGATGTTTGGATGCAATTTCCATCCACACCTAAAGCTGCCATAATAAACTTTTGCGGATGTCTAATGGTTATCAGCTCAGGTGAAACAATTCTCCACTCACCTCTTTTCATATTGGGCATGATTGATGGGAAATATAATTCATCATAAGACACAGGTAATTTGAAATAGAACAAAAGAAATCTGAAGAGCAAAGAAGAAATGAGGTTATGACAGACAGAATAATAGATTCTTTGATGATGAAGGCAAATATTGGAAATTTCCCCTGATCAAAACAATGAATGGTCAAGAGTTTTGTATAAACAAAAATCTATAATAGTTGAGAGACCATATATAGATTCTAGAGGAAAACCTTTTGCATGCAACAATAAAAATACCATTAACTTCATATTTTCAATGCAAATAGTTGCATTATTTTTAAAAGCTATTCACATAATTGCTTAGGGTGAGGATAGTGTTGCTTCTCTCCTGTGTTTTTTTCTCTGTTGCAGTTTAGTTACGCTCTTATAATCTTAGACAGCTACTTTTGGTAGAACAATGCTTTCCATTCTATTTTTTTCTCATTAATCTTGATTAATTGTTGAAATGGCTAATGGCCAAGGTACACATTATGTACGTAAATTGCCTGAAAGATCTTTTTAAAAACAGCAAAATTCTCAGATATTCAGAAACTTATTATATATTGCAAAAAATGGATGAAGCATTGGAATTTTTCACCTAATGGTGAAATCTATGTAATATGCTTCTATTAATTACAGGGGATGTCCGGAGTACTAGAGGGTTTTTATTAAGTACTTGTAAATGGTAGATCTTTCCTAATTATGGATGTGCCAATCATTTATTTCTTGAAGAAAGAAGGGAAAACTTTTATCCTTTTGACCTTGTGTTGCGATTTCAATTTAAAAAGTCCTCGACCTGTACATCTCTGCTAAGAGTTAATATTCTCCAGAGATCTGTTTTGAAAAGGAAGTAAATTGATAACTATGGAGAATCAGTCAGAAATTGAATCTGCATCAAAAGCCAAACTGTGGCATAATTAATTATGGTTCCATTCTGAGAAAATTAAAAACAAAATATTTGATAGAAAAAAAATCAATTTTGAATCCACATTGATATTGCTCATTGCAAGATGTTTTAGGAAACAATCCCCTATTCAGTAATTAAAGTTGAAGAGGGAGGCCAGCGTGTTTATTCATCATTCCCCCTTCTCCACTGTAGAATAATTATGACTCAATATTAATTATATTGGAATAAATTGCAATTTATATACCTATTATATATACACACAAACATACATACATATATACATACATACATACATATACATATACATACATACACACATATTTTATATATATAATACACACACACACACACACATATATATATTTGTATTCAAAATTATTCATAATACATACCAAAAGAAAAAATAGTAATTTTTTTTCACATCTATCCATCTTGCAATATATAGCTATAAATACGTCTAAACTTCAGCCAGGATTACATACTTGATTTATAAACAATATGATAGTCTAATTATTACACCTTGCAGGTATCTAATAGTCACAATGAAGAATGTGATAAATTCTTCATTGTGGGAATGCATTTAGTGCTTTCCAACAGAAAATAGTTCAGAACCTTTTCCTGAAAGCTGTTGAGTGACAAAACATAACTTATAAATAACAGTTCCTAATCATGAAGACTATTCAGAGAGCTAAAACTTTAATTTCACAGCTAATTTTTAGTATCAGAGCTTGCAGATATCTAATGGTCACAATGAAGAATGTGATAAATTCTTCATTGTGGAAATGCATTTAGTGCTTTCCAACAGAAAATAGTTCAGAACCTTTTCCTGAAAGCTGTTGAGTGAGAAAATATACGGTAACCTATAAATAGCAGCTCCTAATCATGAAGACTATTCAGAAAGCTAAAATTTAATTTCACAGCTAATTTTTAGTATCAGAGCTAATCTGCTTTATTCAAAGGGAAATATTATAAATGTTGCTCAAATTTTAGCCACCCAAAAACTGAACTGGCCATCATGAAACTGCCAAACACCCAAGCAAGCAATATCTGACACCAATAAAATAAAAAATTTATTAACACCTTTGTTTCAGAGCTTCATTCTCATTCAGTGAAGAATTTTTAGTTGCTGCTGGCCTCTTTCTTAGCAAAAGCTGGTCAGTTTCTTCCTTCAATTTCTATTTCTGTTGCATTCAAAAGGGTACCCAGGCGCCATAAATAAATACAGAACAAAGGAAACTCATCAGAGAGATGGAGGAAAGCTTGATCAATGTCCTGCAAAACCTTTTTCCTCTCTTTTACTTCATAACAAAGACTGGTTTTGTTCTTTTGCTGCTCTCTGTGTGTTTCAAGAAGCTGTTCCAAAATGTTACACAGAAAGAAAATATTTTCGTACTGTACATTGTATTTGGCTTGAATCTGGGATGGGAAAAAAGATAAATAACAGCATCAGTATGAAATAATGTACACAGCAGCTTGAAAGAAAAAGATACATGATTATTTTGTACATGCATTATTTTATTTATTTAATTTATATGCTGCCCATCTCACTGTCAAGTAATTCAATGGAGTGGGAAGCGATCTTCTTCCTAGTCCACTAACTATCACAGTGTGGGATGCCCCCATCGGGACCCCAGGCCAATTGGCACAGCCAGGTTTTGAGGCTCTTTCAGAGAGTGGGGAAGGATCTCACCTCAAGGGATATAATGTTCCAGAGAGTTGGAACCAAGACAGAAAAAGGTATTCTCCTGAATCTCGTCAGTTGGAATTATACTGTATTATGTAATACTTGACGATACATTACTAATAGTATGTACAGAATGCGCCGAAAAATCCTATGTGAAGTAATGTTTAGTCTATTGGTGTTTTAATTTATGATGGGTCATTCATCAATGTACTACTAGTTAGTATTAATAGTACATTGTTAGTACTTCTGCAATCAATGATAATAAGCAAATGCAGATTGAAAATAATCCCTAGAAAAATTTATGGTGTAGATACAATGCATTCATTAAAGAAGAAAAAAAATTACTGCTTCACAGGAGACAAGTCACTAGATTTTCTTTGTTTCTAATAGATCAATGAAAATGACTGGCCATATCAACTTAAAGTAGTAGTAATATGAGGAAACCATGAATATCTTGATTAAATTATGTATACATTTTTCAGCCTTCATTTCAACATGCTTTTTTATTAATGTAAATGTGTTGTTTTATTGAATGGTGTCAAAGTTTGCTTCTCTTGAATAGCAATGAAGCAAATACTTTGAATACAGTTTTCACTTTCTATAAAGACAACCTAATGGGCTGAAAATGGAGTGGAATAATATCTGACTTCAACTGACAAATGACCCCCTCCAGAGACCTCATGCCACAGTTAAATAAAAGGTGACGGTGTAGAACCTGGATGCAATCTCTTCCCTAATGCCAAAATTGAATGAATTCAACCACAAAACAAGATAAACCAACAAAATACCAAGTTCCCCAATCATTGCAGGTAATCCCGCAGGATACCATGGTTGATGGTATGGAAAGCCTCTGAGAAATCAAAATAACCAGAATGGTTGCACTACCCATATTTTAGTTCTACCAAAAGCCATAAACAAGAGCAACTGATGCTGTCTCTGTATATGTTTGAGCATGAAAACCTCACTAAAAAGGATGCATATAATCAGCCCAGTCCAAGGCCTCAGTAATAATAGCCCTACCATCTTCTGGATAAAAACCGTCCAATATAGTTAGGTTTAGAGAAATATTCTTTAGGAGGGGCCATAACACCACTCCTTTAAAAAAGCAGGGACCATCCCCTCCTTCTACAAAACCCATATTACAACATGGCCCAACCGCATGCCTTCCCCTGGGCTGACTTCACAAACAGGAAGGACATGGATGCAATAAACAGGTGGCTGGATTAGCAGTCTTGAGGACTCTGCTTATCTTCTTAGGAGTTAGCAGGTTTTAACTTATTTTTATTTATTCATTTGTTAAATTTATTTGCCACTTATCTAAATTTACCTCGCCATGGGGCTACTCTAGGCAGCTTACAATAAAAAGGAGGAAACGAAAAGAGTGCAAACAGAACAGAAGTAAATAATAGAACAATAAAAAAGAACAGTTGTTTCAGCTAATCACATAACACCACTTTGATGTGACTTGAGCAGTTGGAGTCCAGTTCTGATCTATGGCCCTGTAGATATTCTTAAGACTCATCTTTCTCTAGCAGAATACCATAGGAGTCATTTTAAAAGGTCTACTGGACAGCTACCTGCAGATGTGATTTTAAGCAGAAAAAAAACTAATTTTTGCCATTCTTATCACCGCAATATAATCCCTAACATGGGGTCTTATTTGAGACCCTTATAGTCCTTATCTCTGTTATAGAAATTTTATTATTTGAAACAGTTCATTGCCTTCTATTGATACGAAGCTGCGGTTTTTTCCTATACTTATTGCAATTTAATTATCACAGATTAGCAGACATTTTTACTTGAGTCTTTTGTCCTTGAAGCGGGGTGGCTCTTGGTTATTGATATACCCGACATCTCTGCCCTGAAACTATGGCTTTCAATTTTAACTCTTACATCTTGAACCTCTGGTAGAGAAAGGCATGGCTACCCACTTTTCCATAACAAAGAAGATTGAATAAATAAGTATAAAAGATGATAGTGTGAAGTAAACTGATATGGAATTTACTCCAAATAGGATAATAGGATAACCTATTATAGGTTATATAGGATAACCAAATAGGATAACCAGAATAATTTGTAGTTCCTTAAGAAAAAAATCTGCTATAAGGTTTACCAGCCTATATTAATTATTGTTTCATAATAAAACATGGAAACTATAAAACAAATATAATTTAAAAACAAAAAAATACACATTAGTAAATTTTCTTTATTTATAACTAGCTGTACCCGGCCACACATTGCTGTGGCTCAGTCTGGTTAAATGGAAAAGAAAGAAAAGAGAAAGTGCACGTTTGTAATATGTTTACGTCCAACAGATGGCGCTGTTTTTTTAAAAAAAGCATGTTTTTACCTGTCACAGGTGTGACATCTATATAATATAAAAACACACGCGTATTCAAATGCAACGTTGTGTCAAAATTTCAAAGCAATCGGTGAAGAACTTTTGGAGATTTAAGATTTTGAACAAACGAACATTTACATTTTTATTTATATAGAATTACATTGCCAGGCACTATTTCTTTGTTAAAATTTGCTGGTTTAAATAAAGTATTAAAAACCATTTTAAAATGAAACAAAGTTCATGCAATTTTACATGTATTATCCATTTGTGGAGAACAATTAACCTACTTTTTGACACAAGAGTTTGAATTACACAGCAATAATATTACAGGAAAGGCATATATAGCAGACCCATATATTTGTAGTTGAACGTTTGGAGTGTATTCAAGAATGCTGAAAGGAAGGTATGATTAATCAGCCCATTGAACAGATAGAAATGAAAACAGTCCTGTGAAAATTAATATTTAAGCTTCCTGTCCTCCTGATATTTTCTTTATTAAAAGATTCCAGGTGGTTGAAAGTAGATTACAGTTCTAATTCCAATTGTTACTGAACAAAAAAGCCTGACACAAAGTTTCTGCTAGTCATGCAAAATGTCTGCTGACTTGAAAAACTACTTATGCATATATATGAAAACATTCCCAAGGTAGCTATTTTAGGAATAGGTAAAGCTTTTCAAAAGCCATTTTGTGAGTGCACCCATAACTTATTCTCAAAATTCCAAATATGCCTATCAGTCTAAAAAGGTGGTGACTCCTTTTATGAAATTTTATAATTAATTGGTTGCTGTTGAAAGATTACATTAACTATATGCCCTTTTTTTGAACTAGTACAGCATTTCAAATATTTTGTTATTTGTTATGACTGTCAAAAATACTTGATTTTTCCACTTTAAGAAGACTGTTATTTATAGCAAAACAAAATTTGCAAATTTCATCTTTCTCAATCAAATTCTTATGTAATCTTCCCCACCCCAAAAGAGGAACTTATTGTATATGCATCTCTCAGTAAGAATTGCATTAAATAATGCAATTTAGTAAGAATGGTAGTTCAAGGTTGGATGGTGATGATATGCCAAATCCTTAGGAAGGAACTCATAGGTGGACAAAAAAACCAAATCCAATCTAAATGTCTGGCTGTGTGGCCAACCATAATAATAATACTCCAAGAATCATATATCTAACCACCTAAGCCTATTTTTTGATTACCTGGGATTTCTTTAAGTATCAGTTTTTTCTCCAACACTTTGTGCTTCACATTGTTTATCTAAAACATTTAAAGCCTAACTTCATTTTTAGCACTTCCACCATTATTCAATATTAATCTAATATCAAGTAACTTGTTTTTCTTGTGATTGAAGGTATTGAACCACAATATTCCTTAGCACCATGGTTCAAAGGCATCGGTATTTCTTCAGCCTTACTGGTGGTTCAGCTTTCACAGCATATACTGTATTACAACTGGAAAGACCATAGCCTTGACAATATAAACCTTTGAAGAAAGGGATGATACTCTTTTCTTCCATTACAGAGCACGCTGCCAATTCTCCAGGATTTTCTCAAAGAAAATGCATTAAAATTTGATCAGAGCTTGCTTGTTCCTTCAGTACTCTATCTTGCATTTTATGTAGCCAGGAAGATTTCAACTCATTCAATGAAACAGGTATATTGCATATATGTCAAATTTTCATTCTGGAACCTGTGAAGAGCATTGTTGCTATTTATAATTTTCTGATAGACCATAAACTATGATGTTGAAGAAGACCGAGGCAAAGTAGAGGTTAGGTAGATTTGCCTTTTCTTTGTTAGTATTTTTCTCTCTTAGCTGAGGAGCTAATATATTTTCTTCTTGCTCCATTTATTCTGAACTTATCTAAAGAAGTTTTAGCTTTCCTTCATTACCCTCACATCATTTGGAACATTAACTTTCTAGACCTGCTCTCTACAGTTTCAGGCTACTTCTTTCGTGACTTGACGTTCTTTTCATCTTCTATATATGTCTACTTTTGTTTTCAGATCTTCAAGAAACATTTTGTGCATGTACACTGGCTTCTTCTGCTGTCCTCCATTTTTTCTCATTTAGATACCTGCAATTATGCTTTTATTGTATCTTTTTTAAGGAACTCTAATTAGTCTTAAGCTTCTTTTTTCATTAGTTTCTTCCCAATTTCTACTTATCATTTCTCTTAGTTTATTAAAATCTACTTTTCTGAAGTCCAATATCTGCATTTAACTAGAGTCAACTTTAGTTTCCTTTAAAATTTCTAATTCAAACTGTTGAACATCACATTTACAGTACAGCACTGGGATACATCAACTAACAACTTGTTAAAATTAAACCATTTAGTTCCAATACACTTGAGATTGCCTGCTATGGTTCTCTCTTGCTAGTAGCCTTCATTTTATGCAACATTTTCCCCTTGGAAGTAAAGAGAATCCCCTACTGTACAGGTACATGGTTCTAAAAACAAATTAAATCAGCACTATCCCAGTGGCCATTTGATCCTGAAGGACACATATGGTATAGTCATTTTTATTATTTTTTATTATCCATACTTTTTAAACTTATTTTAATTTTGTTGTACTTAGAGTCCTTATGGATTTGGGCAGGCTATACATACAGCAAAAGATATATTAGAGATAGTTGTTGACTTATGTCCGATCGCTTAACAACCATTCAAAATTATGACAGACTCCTCAGAGCTACTTATGACCCATCTGCAGAGTTACAATGGCTGCACATATATCCTATAGTCATGTGATTGCATTTTGGTTTCTTGGTAATTGGTTCACTTTATGGCCATTTTCAGTGTCACATGGTTACATGACTGCGATTAGGAACATTTTTCCAGGTTACTAGCATTTATAGTACTTCTGGTTTCTTTTTTTAAAAAAACATTTTATTAATTTTCTAATTTTACAATCATAAATAATTAATAAACAAGGTGTTGTCTGGGTCCATTGGTAATTCAGTGGTGCATATTAACTTTCTCAGCTTAGTTCCAATACTACACCATCCAGTGCTTCTTTGGTCCTCTCTTCTTCTGGTAGTATGCATTTGTACTTAAAATCCATTTGTTCCATCAGTATCCTGTTTTTCCCGCTTTTCTTTTTAAATTTTAATTTCCCATCAATGTTCAAAATATCTCTATCGCTTATAATTTTCTTATAATATATTATATTTGAATAACCAAAAGCTTCCTTTATTGAAATCCTTTTAGAATTTTCATATTTCCCATCTCATAACAAAATATAATATTCTAGTTAGAAATCCTATCCTTCTAGTTATAATAATACTTTTATTTCTAACAGTTATCTATTTTCTTAACCATATTCAAACATCTGTTTAATAATATAATATCCCGTCTCTATCGCTTATAGTTTTCTCATAGTAAATTATATTTGGGTAGCCAAAAGTTTCCCTTATTCAGACCCTCTTGGCATTTTCATATTTCCCTTCTCATACCAAAATATAGTATTCTAGTTGCATATCCTATCTTTCTAGTTATAGTAATACTTTTATTTCTAACAATTATCTATTGTCTTAGCCATGTTCAAACATTTATTTAATAATATAATGTCCCATCTAATGAGTCAAAACCTCTATTTTATTCAGTCTTACTCTGGCTTTCTTCCTTTGCCAACTAACTTTCCAAGTCAATGCATTTCAGTCCTCAAGTAGTTCTTCCCCTATTTTTGTGTATATTGTTTGAAGTAAGAAAGAAAATTTGATTAAAGTATTTTTGGAAGAATACTCAGCCCATTTATATTCATTAAACAGCCTCCCTCCTTCTCCAATTTTCCACAATTCTCCTGACAGCTTTATCCTCCATTCAATCAGCTCTTCTTCCTTATCCTCAATTGTGTTCTGAGATCTTGGCAAGTAAGATATCTTTTCCATTTCCGGTATTATCACTGCATCTTCTAATTCTTCCTTTGTTTGAGTCTGTCTGTTAATTCCTTCCTTTAGGTCCTCCATCTTTGGATCTGGTTCCTCTAATTTTCCTTCTATTTTGTATGTTACTGGTTCCTTCTTTGTAATCATTTTCTGAATTTGTAAGTTTAGATTAGAAAGTTGTTCTTTTATCTTCTTTGCATTATTTTTAGTCTCATTATGAGCTAAGACAATTGTCTCTTGTATTGATTTCAACATAGAAAGAATTTCTTCCTGAGATTTATCATCATTTTCTTGTTGGTATGTGAAGCTGGGGGTTTTGGAGACAAATGTTAGAGATGCTTTTTTACCATTTAAGACGAACATCCATTTTGGTTTTGTATGTGGCCTTTATAGTCCAATCTATTTTGAGATTTAAAAAGTTTCAGTCAATTGTCATTTGAACTCCAAATTATCCAGCCAGCCTATCAGTCCATCCTTAGGCCTCCCCTAAACAATTATAAGCAAAGTCCAGGTTTTTCTGTCCAATGAAAAACATATCCTTTCTGTCCAGTAAGAAAAGAAATAATTAAAAGTTATTCATCAATCAAAAGTTTATAATCCAAAGTGTTCCATCATCTCGATCAGTCATGCCTGTTTCTTCTACAGGGAATTGTTCCACGACACAGCTCTAAAAGTCAGTTAGTATTTATATTCATAATCCAAGCAGGCCAATTTCAAAATAGTTTATTGTCTCTGCCACACAAATAAGCAGCCCAAGAGGGGTTTTTTTCCTTCTCCAGCTGCAGTCTTCAAAAATGAAAGTTTCCAAGGACACCCAAAGTCTTATCTGAGTCTGGGCTTCAGGCCGAATTTCCTTTTAGCATAATAAATTGTAGTGCCGTGTTTTGCCACTAGATGTCGTTAACACCTTCTTCCAGCTTCAAACTTATATTGCAAGTTTTTCAAAAAAGTCTTTTCTAAAAAAAGTCTCAAAAGCAATTTTAGTCCCCAAATTTCAAGGCTACATTGATTCCAAATTAGTCTTATAATTTTCTCTGTTTTCCCCCAAGCAGTTAGTTCACCACTTTTTTCCATAGGGAATGGGGTGGAAATTCCTTTTCCCTGTCTCATTGGGGAGGATTCTTTGCTTTCGACGTTTTTTTTCCAGGAAAAAGTCTTAAAGTTATAAAGAGAGGATAGAGTCTCACCCAGTTTCATCCACATTGCTCAAAAGTTGCTTGTTAGTGCTTATTTCCTTTGGTTGTCAGCAGCTTCTGACTAGCTACATGAATGTAGCCAGGCTTTCCCCCGCCAGTTTGGAGGGCTTCCTCGGATCAAACGGAAGGGCCACCACCCTTCCATGACCAACGAGGGTCCCCTCCTTTTTCATCACCTTTTTTTCGCCAGCGGGGTGAAATTGAACGTGGAAGACGGAGCCCCATCTTCCTGCATCCGTTATGCCGCGATGTCAAACCGGAAGTCTTAGTATTTCTGGTTTCTTACTTATTCACCTTTTCTTCATTGAAGTTTAACTAGAATTATTTGATAGCTCTTAAAATACAGATATAACAGCTATATTTGCCTGATAAATCTTATATGAACTTATAATTTGTAAAGCCAAACAGCATAGTTTTAGACTGTGGTCTATAACCAATCCTAAACCATGTTTAGATCTATACAGACTATAAAGGACCATTTATGTCCATTCTTGCATCCTCTTGTTTCTCTGGGACTTGTTCATAAGGTGTTTTTAATGAACAGTGTCTACCTAATTTTGAATGAAGCAAAAGAGTATTAAAAATAATTTGATACTTTTATTTAAGTCGAGATTTAGAATTTATAATAGATTTATAATTTAAAATTACCAATACAAGCAAATTTAAAAAATATAAAAAGAATATACACAAAGTTAAGATCTAACAAATAAGCATTTGGTGAAATACAAGTCATTAAAATCCAAAACCAAATGTTAACAACCAAATATAGTAAGGTATTCATAACGCAAGCTCACATTACAGAGTGAATTAGATTTATTGCATAATCCTACCATGTGTACTTAGCAATATTTCACAGAATATTGTTCGAAGTTCAAAGATACACTGACAGTCTAAATCTGATTTTTGTTAGAACAGTAAGCAATTCACTTATTATTTGATTCTATCAATTGTTCAGCATGTTATTCTTTAAAGGTAATTTGCATTATCATACCCAATTTTCTAACAAACAAAATCTTCCACTTAGTTATTCCTAATATGAGCTATGTTTAATATATTATGTTCCCTGTATGAATAGTTTCTCTCCAAATGTTGTGTTGTTTGAATTGTTAAATAAATGACTATGCTAGAGAACTCATTGCATGAGAACTGTATTACTTCCATCTCCACTGTGACAAAGTCAGCAGTGACTGTTCACACCATTTCAGTCTAGTGAACTGTGCAATAGATTTTTTTTTTATATTTCCCAGTTAAATGTGTGCACAATTTCATTTACTAGATTCAGATTCATATAAAATATATTTGTATATTGCCTTTTTAAACACAAGACTTTCAAAGAAATTCACAATTATATACATGCAAAACACAATCTCTAGCAATATATTATCAAAGCAATTGCCTAACAAATGTACGTTAAAAAAAATCACTGCAAAAATAATTCCTTATGGACAGAACAAGCTTTGATCTAGGAGGCATTCCAAGAAGAATAACTTTTTAAACAGCTGCTGATCAAGGCAGGTCTTCAGTTCCAAGTTCTTGTACAAATTATGAGAGTACAGGAAGTTCTTACTTACTAGTTTAGCAACCGTTCAAAGACAATGCTGAAAAAAATAANAAACAATTATATATATATATATATATATATATATATATATATATATATATATATATATATATATATATATATGTTTTCTGAGGTTTTCGTGGGTGTTTGTATGTAGGTCTTTTGGTCACCTCCACCCAATCAGAACACAGCCAAGCTCCCACCCAATCAGCTCAAACCCCACTGGCAGTTAAAAGGAAGAAACAGCTGTGATTGCACACTACTCCCAGAAGCACGAAGCTGAAGACACCAGCCTGAAGATGACGAATGTGACTTCGTCGAAACGTCACCAGGACACTTCCAATTTTACGCGGGAGAGAACCCGAATGACCAAAGACATATATATATATATATTCTATATAAAAGAATATACACAAAGTTAAGATTATTTGCTTGCTAAAACTCATAGGTATGAAAGAGTTTTTTATTTTAACATCATTATTTCTTCTATCAAGACCTTAGTATTTGAGCTGCATTTTTTTATTGAGATGGTGAAGTATAAATGTCAAACCAAGTCAAATTTAATTTAGTTGTTCAACCATAAGCCATAACATTCAGGGCGGAAGAACAGAGGATCAATAGTTTATCACACATGCAGCATTCCACTTAAACTTTAAAATACCATTTATACTGACCACACACTGGATTCTAATGTAAACATACACATTTCCCAAAGTTGCTTAAACCATAATTATACAAAATTTAAACATTATGCATATTAATTCAGATTTCCATAAAATAACTAATTATCTATTTAGATATACTGTACATTCAGAATGTTTTATTAAATGTACGTATATTCATAAGTTCTGTTCAGAGAAAATGTAATTACATATATTAATTTGACATAGACTTTGAGACAAAGTTTATTATTTTGGGATGCCCATTTTCTTTTGAATTACACACTTATTCCATGAAAAATGACAGGGAAGGACTAAAGAAATGGATTATCTTTGGTGTTCTTATTGCTGAGAGATAGTCTTTCAACACTGGAAATACAATTTTACTCAAGTGTTTTGAAGACCTGATGCTACTTGTAATTCAGGAACAATTTGCTTATAGACATAGATCTTTGTATGGACAAAACACGCATACATACAATAATCCCTCAAAAGCTACGCGGGTTTAGATGGAGAAGGGAACTATGTCCAACTCAAAGTGGCTATGGATATTAGACCACCAAAGTCTGGGAATAGTCCATCTTTAACCTTGTTCAGGGAATGAAAAAAAATGTGCTTTAGATTATTGTGTCATACTTATGTTTATCATTGTGAATCAGTAGAGCAACAGTATCCCCAATACTACTGCAAGAGAAAATCCAGCTCCCACTAATACTAATTTTTGTCTTTATGTGGCATTTTAAAGAGGAAAAAAATCTGGAGAAAATAAGAATTTGCCAGAGAAAGGCTACCTGAACTGATGCATGGAAAAATATCAAATTATCATTTTCTTTAGTGAGTACTCACAAATAAGAATTTGGTGAAATACAAGTCATTAAAATCCAAAACCAAATGTTAACAACCAAATATAGTAAGGTATTCATAACACAAGCTCACATTACAGAGTGAATTAGATTTATTGCATAATCCTACCATGTGTACTTAGCAATATTTCACAGAATATTGTTCGAAGTTCAAAGATACACTGACAGTCTAAATCTGATTTTTGTTAGAACAGTAAGCAATTCACTTATTATTTGATTCTATCAATTTTTCAGCATGTTATTCTTTAAAGGTAATTTGCATTATCATACCCAATTTTCTAACAAACAAAATCTTCTACTTAGTTATTCCTAATATGAGCTATGTTTAATATATTATGTTCCCTGTATGAATAGTTTCTCTCCAAATGTTGTGTTGTTTGAATTGTTAAATAAATGACTATGCTAGAGAACTCATTGCATGAGAACTGCATTACTTCCATCTCCACTGTGACAAAGTCAGCAGTGACTGTTCACACCATTTCAGTCTAGTGAACTGTGCAATAGATTTTTTTTATATTTCCCAGTTAAATGTGTGCACAATTTCATTTACTAGATTCAGATTCATATAAAATATATTTGTATATTGCCTTTTTAAACACATGACTTTCAAAGAAATTCACAATTATATACATGCAAAACACAATATCTAGCAATATATTATCAAAGCAATTGCCTAACAAATGCACGTTAAAAAAAAATCACTGCAAAAATAATTCCTTATGGACAGAACAAGCTTTGATCTAGGAGGCATTCCAAGAAGAATAACTTTTTAAACAGCTGCTGATCAAGGCAGGTCTTCAGTTCCAAGTTCTTGTACAAATTATGAGAGTACAGGAAGTTCTTACTTACTAGTTTAGCAACCGTTCAAAGACAATGCTGAAAAAAATAACTTTATGGCCAATTTATACTCATTTACAACCTTCAGAGTGTCCCTTAGTTACATGATTGCCATTACAGTCAGTACATACTGTGTTTTCCCCAAAATAATATCCACCTAGAAAATAAGACCTAGCCAGATTTTTTGGGGTGGGCCTAATATAAGGCCTACCCCAAAAATAAGCCTGGGCGGGTGGGCATGGCCAGCACAAGAGGTAGTGAGTGCATGGGGGCCGATGGTACCTGGCATCAGCTGCAACCCGCTGGTCCCTTGCCACAGTGCATGTAAGTCCAAATGTGAAGGCGGGGGGGGGGGGGAGGCAGGCAATCCAGATGCGTCATTCACTTTTTGCCCAGAGGGAGACTAGAAGCTTTGTCTTGCTTGCAAATGGGGCACTTGGAAATGGAGTGAGTCACTCCGTTTCCAAGCACCCCATGTGCAAGCAGACAAAGCTTCCAGTCTCTGTCATTTCTCTGTTCAGGCGAAAAATGTTTGGGCACCTAAGAAGTGCTGGAAAATGGAGTAAATCACTCAGTTTCCAAGCGCCCCATAGGTGCCAAACACTTTTTGCTCAGAGGGAGACTGGAAGCTTTGTCTGTTCACAAACGGGGCACCGCTGCCTCCCAAGCTCCACCCTTGTCCATCCCAGGATTTTCATGCGCGTTGGCTGGCTTAGGAGGCAGCACTGGGATACAGCCCAGGCTGGCCCAGCAACAGCAGCAACAGCAGAATCCCCCCAGGACAGCCCCGCTGGCACCAGGTGTGTGCTATTTAACCCTAAGCGCCCAGACCAGAGCCTTGGGCTGGTAAGGAGGCGGAGGCTCCAGGCGGGGATGGTGGCCGCTAAAGCAGGCTAGGCAATGAGTGGAGCGCTCCATCACACCGCTGCTTCCCCCAGAGCTACAAGCATGAGGCAGCTCTGAGGCAGTGCCTGTCTCTGAAGCTCCGGTGTAGGCACTAAGGATTAAATAGCATACAGCTGGCACCGGCCAGGCTGTCCTGGGGAGGTTCTAGTTGCTCGTGGCAGCGGCAGCGGCGCACCTCGTGGCCTCCTGCCCTGTTGCGGCCATTAGGAACCAGACAGTGGGACGGAGTTGGTGGGCGTCTGCAAAATAAGACAATCCCGATATATATAACTGAGTCTTATTTGTGGGGAAATGCGGTATTGTCTTGTACCTGACCTGTTTTTTTCCTCCTCCTTTTCTCCCCCTAACAAGAGATTTCAAAAGAGTAAGCTATTTGCTCTTCCCCACACATTGAAAAAAAAACCACAATTGGGCTGGCCATGAAAAACATCTGGCATATGAGATTACCTACAAGAATCACTTTTTTTCTCTCCCACCTTGCAGAGCAGAGAGATTGGAGAAAAAGATTTCAAGAGAGTAAGCTGTTCTGTAGTATGCCCATGGCTCCCAGGCCTGGGCTGCTGATGCAATCACATTGTTTTCAATGTGTACAAAATAGTAAGCAGGTATCTGAGTCTTCCAAAGGGAGGGGGAGTGGTTAGGTTTCAACAAAAGTTGAAAGTATGAAACTCAATATTCTTGTCTCTTTCCAACTGGAAAGCATTATCATGTGATTTTCCATTTAGCAACCACTCTGCTTTGTGATGGAGATGCCTGGTCCAATTGAGGTCATCAAGCATTGCTATACCTGTAGCCTATTTCTGAATAAAATAAAAAATGACAACTTTGTCACAGATCAGAGTCAGTGACCAATTCATATAAGGTTGCAGAGTTTCTGCAAAGAAACTGTTGAAAATTTGTTATAGCTGACAGGTTCCATTATCAGAGAAACTACATAGTCTATAAGTAAGCCTTTCTCAATTTATCTGAACCTCTATATTTTTTTAAAAAATATGAAAACCTCACAATATAATTCATTTCTAAGTTACACAATCCACGTTTTACAATGTTTTCAATGGCAAAGCAGAAGGCGACAGCCAAGTTTGAGTATGTAAAAATTCAGGCTTCCATCAAACATGCTTCTCTGAATATTACTGTATCAGTTTTACTTCAAAGCTGAAGAGTTAACAATGAACAAAGGTATGTAAACAGAGCAGAAGCTTGGTCACAGAGTTTTCTTTGAAATAGAGCAAACAGAAGAATCATCCAATGCCAATCCAGGGTTGTTAGCCAGCCCAGAGATCAGAAGTTCAAGGTTTCTTTCACAAATAGGAACATCACACAAAAGCCAGAGGTCAGACATTGATCAGCAAAACCATGGTCATAATTGCTTTGGCAGCTAAGACTACAGCCAGCTGTCATTAATCAAGAGATTTACTTCCTTGACGAGACCCCCACTCCTCTACTCTACTCATCAGGGGAACAGGATGGGAGGCTTTACATCAGGGGTGTCAAACTAGCAGACCATGGGCCGGATGCATCACGTGCAGGCCACGCGCACCCTGGCTCCGCAAAGGCAAAAAAAGGTCATGATACATCATGATATATCACATGACGCAATCAAGTTTGACACCCGTGCCTTACATCATTCTCATCTGACTTCTCCTCCAGCTGCTAAAGTGCCTATGGTTAATTAGCTTCATGTGATTCCTGGCCTTGTCTCTTCTGAAGCTGACATTTCACAGGCTCAGCTATTGCAGCTTCTTCAGGCTCATATTCTGAATCTGAGTCCTGAGCCTGGGCCACGACACCCACCACTGCAAGAGCTAGTAGTGAATGGTACATGAAGTCCAAAAATAATTGTTTTTTAATCACAATTTCTCATGGAACTCTAGATTCTGTGGAGCCCCGGTTAAGAAAGAATGATGTAGATAGAAACATATTTCATTGAGGATACCAAATATTTAGCACATATCAAAATCAGAACTACGGTTGAAGACTATAAAGTTTTATTTCTCTCTGTAACCTGATATAGGACAATGGCCTGTGCTCTCTGATAATTACTTGCAACCTTTCCATCTCATGTGACTAGGGTAGGCAGACAGCTATTTAATTCAATTTTATTCCAGGAAAAAAGGAGGGTAATTAAATCAGTTTTCTAAAAACAATACATGGATAGATTTGACCAGCATGCTATTCTAGAGAGGGCTGTTAAATATATATTTTCCTTTCATAATTTAATATTTAAAACATTATTGGTCCTTTTTCAGGCTCACACCTGCGTCCAAGATGTTTTGTTGGGAAGAAGGAAACAGAAGCACTATAATTATTTAGCTGACCCAAATTAATGCTCTCTTATTGACTATTAGATCCAAATATGGAAACCTCAACAGTTTCTTTTATACCCTCACACCTGGGAAAGTGTCAGTGCATTCTAGCTTGTTAACTAAATTGTGCTGCATCCATGCTGGCACTTTAACTCTTGAATGGTTCCCTTCAGATCCATGAACTGGTCAGCAAATTTGAACCTGTTAATGCACATGGTCTTTGTTTTTAGATCATTTCTTGTATTTGAGAAATGTATAATGTCTGAGACCCATCTTTGCTATGAGACCCATCTTTGCTATGAGACTATCTTTTTAAAAACACATTTGTCCATTCCATGTGGCTGACTAATAAATGCACAATAAATGTTTCTCAGATGCTCCAAACATCCTATTTCTAGCAATGTTTTATTATTTTATGCCTACCTCTTCATAATTGGTTCTTTATTGTAGTCTTGATTTAGTTTTGGTTACATTATTCAGGATCTTCCTTGAGGTACTTCCAGCATTCGATATAGTGAAACACCTGCTTATACTTCAGTGCTACGTCAACCTTTATATGCATAAACTGCCCCAAGTTTCTTAGATTCATAATACTTTAAATCAGGGGTCCCCAACCTGTGGGCCGCAGCCTAGGCCGTGGGACAGGCTGGCCAGTGCGCGCACATGTGCGCACACACACTCCCACTTGTGCTAGCGCCATGGCCACAGGGCACAAAAACGACACCACCCAGCACGGTGCAAAATGGGCCACTGCCGCGCTTCGGGGCACAAAAACGGGATGCCGCCACACCTCAGGGCGCAAAAACGCCGACGCCAGTATAATGAAATAATTCAAAAATGAAAGACAAACATTCCAAGCCCGAACCTATACATTTTTTTATTCCTCAGTTGATTAGAATATTGCCAAAGACTACAAAGGAAACTTGCCTTAACGTAAAAAAAAATGTATCATATAGTTTAGCACTTCATCTTTTGTTTTCCAAGCAGGCGAGCCAGTTGATAATACCATGTGACCTTTATTTCCCGTAAATCAAACATATCTGAAATGCAATCCATTTATCCAAAGCAAAGAAATGTTCTGTTGAATTTCTGAGATGTGATTTAGTTAGAAATTATTTTCTGTAGCATTCCTGGCAATTACCTTTACAATGTAAAGTAAAAACCAAGTATGAAAAAGAAATTGATTTTTGTGTTACTATAACTCTAGATCTCCAGGGACAAAACGAAAACGACATCAACAAAACCTTACTCTTCAGCAACTGATTTATTAATCCTCACTTTGCTACTTGTTTGTTTGTAGAAGTTAACATCGTATTCCAGAATAATTAGTAAATTCTGCATCTCTAGAAGAATAATTCAGTGATAGATATATTGTTAAATTGTGGATATTCAATTGTGGTATAATTTTTCCCCACTGATTTGAATTGGGAAAATCTAGAAATACATTTACTGTTTCTAGTCAACTCACCCCTCTCCAACTCTTATTTTCCTTAAACATGTTGATGTGATGATGAATTGAAAATACTGATTTCTGAACAAGATCCTTTTAAAATTGTTTCAACTGTAAAACATGCTGTGCAAATTATAAAATTGTTTTAATCCATATACTTACAAAGATTGATTTTACTAAGAATATGACAGATAAGTCTTAGCTCCAGAAAATTAGTGTTTGCTCTGATTCTTATGAATGTAATAAACTACACTGTAGTCTATAGAATTTCATGTAGGAACTCACTTTATTACTTAAAATATTTACAATCTACTTTATTTTTGTGGATTTCTGGGCAAGGAACAAGAATAAGCCAAAATAAACCTGCAACAATTACAAATGCTTTGGATTCTATATTGCAATATACAAAAGTAAGAATTAACTATGGTTCCTAATGACAGAAAAATTTGGATAAATAGCCAAGTCTTCATTTGGCTCTGGAAAGAAACTGACAACTAGCCTTAGCATAGAGCATTATATTACTATTATGAACAGTGTGTGCAGACATATTCTAAAAAGTAGCACTCCAAGGGGAAATACAGAAATATATACCGGAAGTCCTTGTTTAGTAACAATTGGAACTGGCACCTCAGTGATTAAGTGAGGCAATTGCTAAGTGAAAACTACGTGACTTGCAATTTTATTTCAGCCTTTCTTTGCTTTATAGTGTTAGAAGGATAAGCAAGATTTCAGCTTGATTGGATGAAAGCATGGAGGCCAATAACCATGAGTTCAAAGGAGGAAATAGGCCACATTTGAATTGTAAGGCAATACTAACCAGTCACAATACTGCCCGTGGGTTTTTCTGCTATCTTGCTAGTTATAGCTAGGACTGAATTAACCCAATAGCAATCCAACCCCAGCTCTGATGTAACTCAGGTTTCTGCAGGAAAAGAATATAATAAAGTGATAC
Organism: Protobothrops mucrosquamatus; assembly: GCF_001527695.2. Lineage (NCBI taxonomy): Eukaryota > Metazoa > Chordata > Lepidosauria > Squamata > Viperidae > Protobothrops > Protobothrops mucrosquamatus. The sequence goes on from NW_015387580.1 coordinate 369,741, forward strand.
TCAAAAAAAGCATTAATATTTGATGGAACTGACTAACCTGCCATAAACTCCTTTGAATTATCCCAGAGGAGTTCCTCTCTAAACTGATTTTGCTTTTTATCTTCAAATTTATTTTCCATATCCCTGAGGTTGATGGTTGGATTGTTTAATTGCAATGATCATATACAATGGGTCCCTGAATAATGGAAGCCAGTTGGAAGCCAGTTCGAGGGAAGGAGGAAGATGAGCTGGAACTGGAACCCTCAGATGGGGTTGACATGACTCCCCAGGAACATCCACAGAGCCCAGGGGCTGAGGAAAATGTAGTCCTAGATCTATCTGGTATCAGGGGGAATTGTCGACTGGATGGTCAGCCGCCTGCACTAGAAGAAGCAAGGGAGGATCAGCTGCTGATGATTAGCATTGATGAGCAGCAACAGACCACCTCTAAAGAGGAACAGTTGCTACTCCCACCCAATCCATGGACACAAAGAGTGGAGTGTAGAGAAGCACAGAGAAGGTTGGTGAGACTACTTGCAAGGAAGCAGCCTCACCCTTCCTAACGGAAAAACACTGGACTTGAGAGATTTAGCCAGATATAGGAGAAGGTGAGTTTGTTGGAGACAACCATTTACTTCTGCAGTGCACTCTCTTTGACTTCATGAACTTTGGACCTTGCTTTGTAGATGTTGGACTTTGTTCTTGCCTTTTGGATTGCAGACCCTGCTGTGGACTTTGGGCTCTGCTGTCGCCTTGTGGAATTGCAGACCTTGCTCTTGTGGCTATCGGATCTTGTCCTTGGGATTGTGCTCTCGTGGATTGTAGGAGGTTGTCCTTGGGGAAATTGGGGCCAAACTTTACCAGCCTGACTACAGAAAGGTTGGGGGCTGTCAGGTTGCTTTGAGAAACAGCTTGACACAATACAGTTGTGCAATAAACATACCATACTAGCACCTGCTCCTATTTGTGTGACTCCGGTCAGAATACCCTGTAAGGGAATCCTGGCTTCTCTCTAACTCACAGGTGTCAAACTCGCCGCGACACGTGACATGTTGTGATGTATTGTGACTTTTTTTGCATTGCCAGAGCTGGGGTGGGTGTGACCTCCATATGATGCAACCGGCCCACGGGCCAGCAGTTTAACACCCCTGCTAACTCATCCCTGACTAATAAAGCTCTAACAGCTATATTTTTCCCCAGTTGTGTTTGCAAATCCCATTCTAAAACTTCGAATTTGTTGGAAATAAGAGGGAGGTTTGTTTTATTTAGAACCTTTTCATGTAAAAAGTTATCCTATATTTGGTTGATAAGCTGACTTCCATGGGGAGAAAGATCTAGGGCAAGTACTGTGCTGTTTCTTTTTTACATATCATATAAGCCGGCAGAAAATCTTGCTCTTGGCCTTTGTCTCGCTCAGAGTAGCGTAACTTATGTTTAAAAAGAGTCCTAAAATATGTTAATATAATTAGTGATGGGAGGCTTGTGAAATGTGTATTACTAGGCTGATGTCTCAAGCTCCTCCTACACATTGAAAGGAATATGCTAGCACTTGCTGTTTGCCTAGCTGGCAGTGATTAGCGTCTTCTCAATATTAGGCAGCAGATAGTAGTAGGCTAATTAAGGTCACAGAGCTAAGGTTGTTAATTTGAGGTTAGCATTTTTTAGAGAGGAGCTCTCCTGCCAGAAGAAGCTCAGGAAGATATAGTTTAAGCAATCCCTCGACTCTGGAAAAATGGGTCAAGCACAGGACAATGCATACTAACTGCTAAACATGTAATTCAGAGATGCTGCAAAGATCATAAATACATGCATTGGTCACAAAGTTAATTTTTCACCATCATAACGACAAATTGAGACAGTCCCTAAGCAAGGATGGCCTGTAGATGAATTTTTAATATAAAGGATATGAATTTATCATACATAAATAGGGCTTAGATGAACTAATGACTGCCATTCTATTGAATACAAAACACTTAGGATCATATTTTAATACTCTAGGTTGCTTTTTGGATGACAGAGGAGTGATCAGCTGTGTCTGAAATGTATATTGGCATTTCTAAAACACATTCTTATCCATTCCATAGGTACCAGTTTCTCACAATCTGGAATAATAATACCTTGTTGTTTTCATTCCATTTAGTTACCTCCATCTAAATAAAATTCTTTTCCAGAGAATTTTCTATGATTTTTGCATATCAAAATATCCCATGTTTCAACTAAAAAGACTGTCAGCCTGATTGGCCTTCAGCATTTCAACTTTGAATAAAGGTAGTCCTTAACCTAAAATCATTTGCTTAGTGACTGTTCAAAATTATAACGGCATTGAAAAAATAATTTATGGCTGGTTCTCACACAACTGTTGCAGCATCCCCATGGTCACATTATCAAAATTCAGATACTTGACAACTGACACAGATTTATGGACAGTTGCACTGTCCCGAGATTATGTGATCACCATTTGTAATCTTCCCCGCCAGCTACCCACAAGCAAAGTCAAGATTCACTTAATGAATGTGGATTCACTTAATGACTAAATGATCCACTTAACAACTGCAGTATTTCAGTTAACTGTGGCAAGAAAGGTCACAGAATAGGGTAAAATTCACTCTTGCTTAGCAGTGAAAATTTTGGACTTAAATTGTGGTCGTAAGTCGAGGACTACCTGCAATGTATTTCGTAGACAAGCTTCCCGGTGTTTTGCTATTTCATGCCAAAAATCTTATAAAATTAAGTTGCATCTTCCAAATAAGAATGGGATTATCAAAACTGTAAAGCAACTAGAGAACTTGCGTTTGTTAAAAACATTTTTTACTCAGAGCAAGAGTGGAATAGTGAATGCAACTGCTTTAACAATAGTTATCCATAGGATATAATTACCTGATTTTATCTGATAGAAGTGGTGACTCATAGTGACCACACATTATAAATGAAGTTTACTTCAATTTGTTGTTTTTTTTTTGTTTTTTTGTAGCATGAGAGGTATATAGCTACACAGTGGAACAACTCTAAAACAAATGAGTCCTACAATCAATATACGAAGGGAGGCTCAGCCAATCTCATTGTACACATGTTGTACTTTGACAATAATTTATGGTGAGGATATGTTTGAGTGTTTTTAGCACAGCTTCAGGGAATTTTCAGGACTCACTCAAACCTTCTGCAGCCACCTGTTATTTGACAGCCCAGAGGAAAATGTGAAGCAAGGGCTACCACCAGTCTTTCTGCTGACAAGTACCTATCTCAGCATGTTTCTCCACAGGTTAAATCATCTTCAGCAGAGCATATCAGATCTGATTTTCTCTATTAATGTTTTTCTGTTTGTTTTACAGTTCTGTGCTGATTTTTAATATGATAATCTATATCTGCTGTCAATAATATATTGGCAGACATCTTATTCTGAATGCCACCATTTCTGTGCTTGGCATTGGATTCAGAATTCTTTATCTAAGTTCCTGGCTTTCCATAAGCATCCCTAAAACTGATCTGAGTAGCTCAGATTATCTTCCGCGTTAGCACAGGTCTCTAGGTCAGGTGTGTCCAACCTTTTGGCTTGCCTGAACCGCACTGAGTGAAGAGGAATTGTCTTGGGCCACATATAAAATATATAGTTAATGTATATAAACAACAAACTTCCTTTATTTTGGGGGGCCTTGTGTGCCCACATGATTAGCTGTTCAAGGCTGCATGCCGGCCACGGGTTGGGCATGCTTGCTCTAGGTTGTAGATTTCTTCCCAGAACCCTGCTACTACAATATTTTGGGTACAGAATCGATAGACTCGTGCTGGCTAAGTCACAATTACAATCGTACAGCATGTATTTTCTTAAGAGCACCAACTTGTTAACTAATGGCGTCACTTCCCAAAATGTTTGGAGGCTCTTTTTCTTCTTCCAGAATGCACAGAAGATTAAGGAGATTCAAAAAATAATCCAGGGTATCTCTCGCCATCTTTCATCAGACAATGGACTGTCATGCAATTGTTACTGCAGGGACTTGCCAATTATTTTTACAGAAAGACAAATGGGGCCTCTCTCAACATGCAGATAAAGATGCTCTAAATGCATTTTATCTTAAACCTTCTTATAATAAATCATTTCATGTTCATGAAAACAATGTCATTGCTTATTCAGCTGAAGAAAAAAATAGACTTTTGTTTTCTGATTGTCACACTCAGTTTTGTTGTGCAATAAAAGAAAACAGCAAGCACCTACTCCTAATCTGCAAAGCCCTGGTTCTTTTTTTTTTTTTTTAATCATTCTCCAGGTTGACTGGCAGGTCACATTTTTTTTAATATTTTCTTGCCATTTCTAGAGTTGACTTACAGCCAATGTAGGTCCTGGTCAGCAAGGAACTATTATGCCTCAACTGAGACAAAATACAAGGAACGTCATAGAATTCAGCTGACAGCCCAGATTCCAGTGCATAGGAACATCTCTAGTACCCCTAGTATATTTCTGTGGGTGACAATTCATGCTTTCTTCTGCATTATTTATATGTCATCTGTGTGCAGAACATTTTACAAAGAGCATGTTATGACAGCGCTCTATTCCCACAAGCTACAGGAGCACAACAAAGGAATGGGAGACGGAGGTATGCTAACAAGAATGGATAAAAAAATTAACTATATTTTGACTTATTTACAATAAGATAAAGGAACTATCTTTTCATCTCTTATACCATCTGCCAACTGTGGTAAAAGACTCTAAGAAACTCTAAGAAACAGTTTAGTGAACTTGCTCCATTTTCTGGGAACCAATCATTCTTAACAATACCTAATCATTTCATTTCGTTTTGTTTATCTTTTATCTTCTTTTATCTTTGTAGCTTTTAATTTCCTCATCTTAAAAGCACTGAGCTACATGATCTGATTATCTAAACACTATAGGAAAACCTGTATAAAGCATTCAAATCAGCTTTCCCCAGTTGTTTCTGGATGCACGTGCATACATGGCTACTTCCCCAAGGTTCATTAGTGAGAACGTTTTAGATGAATTTCACCACTGGCTGTATTAATCATCCCTACATATATTGAAATCTGGTTAATAAGCTATAAATGAAAGTCAGAACACTTATAAAAAAAGAAACCTTCAGGAATAATAGTATTAAGGTAAAATCTATAAAATTTATAACAGCATAAAATCACAGAATTGTACCTTATTCGCATGCTGCAATTTATTAGCAAATTGACTGATTTCTCTGAAAAGCAGGGATATTGTAGAGCGCCTCAATATGCTACATTGCCCAAACAGAACAAGGGTACGGGACATGGAATCCTGAATCTGAAACTGAATAAAAATATCAGTAAGTTTCATCTCATTTAAAAAAAATATTTTAATTAAATTAAAATATGCAGATATATTTAGAATATTTTCAGGGCATCCAAAGGACTAGCAGAGACTAAACAAGCAAGTCAAGCACATTTTATTGAAATGTACCATGCATCAATATAAAACTATTTTGTATACTTCACAATCATTAAAAATATGACTAGATCTAGTCAGAAGTTTATTTGATCATAAACAGCATGCTAAATTACTGCCTTTCAGGCCAATGAACCAATTTTAGAACATTCTCTGGCAAAAACACCCATTAGATATGCTGGATTTGATTCATGACCACCTGGTTTGCTTTATGACTATTGTAAAAATGGTTGTAAAATTGTATCTGGGCACATAGTGACCCGTTAAACAACCGCAATAACTTTTGACCAAAGTTCCAGACTCAATTGTGATTAGTTGGGGACGACCTGTGAGCACCTGCAAAACCCAGAACCAAAGCACACAGAAGTGCAATTTTTTTTCTCTCCCCACCCACGATAAAAAACAAATCAAACTGATACTTTCAACTTGTCTACGTCCAAGTGCTCCTAACAAAATAAGTCCAAAGGATATTGTGAGAGTCGCAAGCTTAGTACGTTCTGAGTAATCACAGACCACTTATATGTATAATGAGAAGAACTGAAATTTTCTTCACTGAAGTAGAATTACCAAATTATAGGATATTCACTTTCAGGGGTCATCATAACCCTTTCACAGCTCAGTCCAACAAATTGCTGAACAATCAAGCCATACATTCTGATACAAGGATTGCAGAGCTATACAAATAAGAAAGTTCAGTTCCTGCCTTCAAAAGTACTTTATCCTCTCCCTTTTTCCTAGCACAGGATTGTGTGGCATTTCTGTTCATTTCTGGAATTCCCAAAACAATGTTATATAAAACTGGAGGCATAAGCCTACACAAATTTGAGGTAATGAATTGCCAATATCTGATGGTTTGTCAACATCAGAATATTTTTCCTTGTTTCTTTTAATTTCAGTTTATGTATGAACAGTTACTATTATACTATTATATTATACTATATATTATATGGTATATTATTATACTATTACTATTACTAATTTAAATGACGTGGATTACCAATATTTGTAACAGTAACAATGACAAATTCTCAATACATGTTATTTGTACCATATTGTTTATTAATTTAAGAAAGTACCAATTTTAAAGCCATCTTCATATTCTCTGCTAAACCTCTGTTGATGACAACAAACTTGTGTTTTACTCTTAAGAAATATACTATGACTATGCATTAATTTTCAATAAGTAGCAAAAATGGAACACAGTGTGAGAGTCCTGTTGCTTCGTTCATCTCCAAGTTGATTTTCAGAATTTCAAAATCTCACTCATCTTGCTATCATTCATTTATTTTTAATGGCTATGTATTAAAATATTATGAGGGATTCTAACCTTCCATTGTTTAAACTGGCCAGGTTTTACATTTTTCTATGCATATAAAGAGAAGATATATAAAATTGATAAACTCAGAACAGAAATATCAATAATTCAAATGCCTCTTTTCATTGAATGTATTGACAGAATGGGAACTTTGTTCAAATTTAATCTGCTGTTTAATTCAGAAGTATAATTATTGTGCACTTCATTTTTATTATTGTCTAAAGCTGTTATGGTTGTTTAGTACCTCCAAACCATTTTTCCCAAATTAGTTTCATTTTAAAACCACGTAAGTAGCACAGCTATCTAAATCAATGGTATTGTTCTAGATTTATTCCTATGCGGGCAACTGACCTACGGTATATAATTAGATTATTCTTAAGTTGCTGAGAATCAGGCACTGTACCAATATTTTTATCTATATTATTCATATCTGCTTATTTCAGTGGGATTTACTCCCACCTATAAATACAACTATGAGAATAATTTAGACATAACAACTGCAACAGCATTCAGACACTTGTTGTGTTGGGGTGCTATGCTTCTGGTGAGGTTTTCTCTCCCTGTTCCATCCACCAGAGCATAGAAAGAGACAGTAACATTAGTATTCATTTCCTATTCCATTTTTTCCTTTAAATATTTTGCCTTAACGAGTCTAGATTATTTGAAACCCTGCCATTTATGCATTTTAATAATTTATTAATGCTGTGAATTTTGAGTTGGACTATTAATCCTATATATCTTTGTAGACTAAACAAAGAAAGAGTTATATACAAAAAAAATTTCTCTTGGAAATCCTTCCCTGGGCTTATTTACCTATAAAGAACAGCAGAACATTAAAGAAAAATCTCAACCCAAAGCATATTAGATATAGAAGCAATTTAGCATTCCAGCATAGCTGAGCACTTACTCAGGGATACGGAGGAAGAATAAGACAATGCAGTGTTAGAAATGGTTAGATCTTTGAATGTACAGGTAATCAATTTATGATTGATACAATCAGGGCTTTTTTTGTCATAGAACGCCCGGAACGGAGTTCCGGCACTTTTTTTGGATGGAACCTTGTAGGGTAGGCAAGGCGGGTTGTATGACGTGTGTGAGTTCCGGCACCTTTTTTTTTTTAGAAAAAAAGCACTGAATACAATTATCTCTGGAATCTTCTTTTGTCGAGTGAAATGGTAATTAAACAAGGCATCATATGATTGCTTTGTTCAATGAATGCAATACTGGCTCCCCCATTGTGGTCATTATCTGATAGCATGGATTGTTAGGCAGAGTGCAGAGATGCCTCAGGGTGGTGAAGAGAGCAACAGCTATAGCGCCCACTGGTATGCGGAAAGCAGCTGTGAGCTGGGAGGCCCGGTCTGACTATTACACAGGGTCTACCATTGTGCATAACACTGCTGAGGGTGCCCAGGCCTTTTCCCTGTGCCAACATACCTGGGAGGCTGCTCCCCGCCGTATCGTACCCGGGAGGCCTGCATAAATTGCAGCAGTATGCATAGAAGTCTCAACTTACTTTGCATTTTTCTGCAACTGCTGTCAGGTATACTCAGCTAACGGGCGGTGCATCCTTTCTACGGAGGCCTACATGCCCAGCTGATGTGCGGTGCATCCTTCCTCATGCCTTTCTGCAATGGGCGCCATTCTCACGACTGGAAAGCTCCTATTTCAAACTGTGTGATTTGGAGAATGAACCTTCCAAATGATTGAGAGACTGGCGCCAGCCTTTGTGATCATTTGGAAGGTTAGAAAGTTTATATGGGTGGCTGTAGAGTAAGCTAGATCAGTTAAATATACTTTTCCCTGCATTTGTATTAACAAATAAGTAGGTTACTTATTGAAAACTCTATTTGTTGATTCAGGAGACGTCGTAAATTTAATAAGGCTTACTCCTGATTAAGCTTGCGTAAATTGGTAACCATATAAATAATACAGCAGCAGTTACTTTTTTTCCCTTTTCTGAACAATACAAAATCATACACAGAAAACTTTTATCCTTTTTTTAGTCTGGGATAGGTAATATACTGCTAATCCAAAATATCCATAGACAAGAATGGACCAAAAACTTCACAAATGGTATTTAGACTTTTACAAACAATAATGTTTAATAAAATGCCACTTGCCAGAAGTTAAACATTCTAATGATAAATCATGGTTAAATTTTTACCAATAAATCCTTTCAGTGATGCTTATAATTAATAAATGAAAAAGATCAATGAAATGCAGAAGGAAGAGATTAGTTGGGGGTACAAAATATAAAAGTTAATACCCAAATAATGAAATGAGGCATGAAGAGGATTTGAGTGATTAATTCAATAAATCCCGAGACCATGATATATTGCCTTTTTTATATCAGTAAGCTAACTAGCAAAGGACTACTTACAACTGCATACATTCTTCCATCTGGATTAATGTTCACTCACTTATCTGGACTGATTATGTTAATATATTTACATTCAATCTCTTGGGCATTTTAAAAAAATATGCTTAGAAGGTTACAAGCATTACTGTTTCCAGGACAGAGGTTTTCTATTATATGAAATATGTTATCTAAATAACATCCTGAGTAAATTGTTTAATGTTGAATTTGTTCTATTTTTAAAAACAACTTTAGGTCTTTCAATATAATCACACCATGTTGGATCAAGATATCTGACTGTTTGAGGCAACCGATAAAGTGGCATTATAATCTCAATTTCACATTTCTGATAGTTGAAATTTCAATACTGATGAAGGCAAACTTTCTTTCAGCTGAGGGCAACAATGATAGCTTAAGCATTTGGAACATTATCAAAAGTTATTTGACCCTCCCAATATTGCTGGGAAAATATTCCTTTTCCTAGGCCAGACATGTCAAACACAAGGCCCGGGGGCCGGATGCGGCCCGCGAAGTGGTTTCATGTGGCCCGCGAAGCCATCCTGGAAACACTGAGGGAACGGCCCCCTCTGCCTTGGCCCAGGCCCAGGCCAGCCGCAAGCCAATGTACAATTTTGTGGTGGCCATTCAGTCTTAGCTCCACAAGGCTGTCTGGAAACAGCGAGGAACCAAGAGAACCTTGAGCAGCAGTCTTGAGGAAGTGGGGCTGGGTTTGGTGCCACAGGTGCTCAAGGGCCAGGCTGGGCATTTGATCTCTGCTGCCCAGGGCTCCGGGCAGCCCACACCACCATCCAGCCTCCCTGCATGGCCTGAGAGGAACAGTGAGGCTCCTCCAGTGGACCATGCCTTGGCACTTGCCCCGGTCCCACCCTGTTCTGCCAGAGACCCTCACATCTGTCCCACTCCTGCCCAGGCCCCCACAGGCACCCTTGACGCGAACGATGTAGAGCTGGCCACACCCACTCAGTAGGCCACACCCACTCCATCCACGCCCACCCAGCAGGCCGCACCCACCCTGGCCACACCCACCCGGCCCCCTGAGGGCAATCATAATGCTGATGCAGCCCTCAATGAAATTGAGTTTGACACCCCTGTCCTAGGCAACAAGAACCAATGTTAGAGGAGAGAGACTGACTGTTCACAATCATGAATTATAATCTGTCAAGTGCTTGCAAATGAATTTGGTTGGCCACATTGTATAAGATAAATCATGGTTTAACTTTCTAATTTCCAGACATACAGTATTTCCTTTTAGTGGACATACGATCTACAAAATAATGGAGAGGATTCCAACTTGAATAAGAGAGCCACAGACACAGAGACTGTAAAAAAAAATGTTTAGTTTTATATTACTTTCCTTCTTGTTTCATGATTTTCATGAGATTGAAACAGAATGGTTGGGCAAATGCTGACAGCAGAGTCCAGGGTAGATTCTATTTGCATGCCACTGCAGCCTGTTTAAAACCTCACATCTGGCACATGCTACTTGGCTTTCATACAAAGAACACAGCATGTAGCAACTGCACCTGGAAATCAGCACAAATTGAAAGCCAGAGAAAATGTTACAAGGATTGCAAGAAACAAGGATTCCCCTTGCATACTTTTAGAGTGGGCCAGTTTACTTCACAGATGTTTGCTTTTACAGCTAAGACAAACAATGCCGCCAGGTGCATTAAATTATAGAAATACCTTCCTAGTATTCCTTTTTGTAACTTCAACATGTAAACAAATATTTTAGATTTATGTACGCCAGAAATGCTACCCCTTTGAGATACCAAATTGTTTTCCAACAAAAGATGATAAATAGAATATGATTCTACTGGCTATAATCAAGGAACTCTCCCTGGTTTAACCATGAGACTCTGAAGGCACTCAGCAATGCAACCTGTAGACGCCAAAGTGTCTCTGGTACTAGAGCGAGGAGAAAATCTCCGATCTCTCCTAATCTGGAACTCGAAGGAAATGCTTAGCCCAAGAACTATAATAAATCTTGGAAATATATTTAGCATCTTGCCTTATGTAAGACTACTTTTTCTTCTGATTTAGCCAATCAAAATTTATGGTGCAAATGAGTTTTAAGAGGGAATAGACACTCTATCTTTTGTTCTATCAAGGTATGTCATGAGGAGCTGATATCTGCTATTAAAAAAAAACAAGTATTTCAAACATTGTTCCAAAAAGTGATGCTCCTAACATTTAAAAACAGTATTATCTCCTGGAACAACCTCATTTACTTTTTCAATAACAACATGAGGTCGAGAAATAGTCAGTGTCTAAAGGTCACGAAGGGTCTGGCCAACGAAGGGTGTGAACCATGATTTCACCATATATTTTGCTTACATTATATATAATCTAAAAAAGGGTTAATCACATACTCCTATTTCTGTGCTGTTGGCTTACAATTTCTATGATTCCAGATATTGGCCATATTGATAAGGTGGTGATAACTGAAGGAGAACTTCCAACCACTTCTCCTAAAAATATGATAAAGTTATTCTTTGTTTCTGCAATACAAAGATGTAAAAGGCTGTATAGTCTTAATTAGAATGAATATGATTAATAATTATATGGAGAGAAACTGCCTGTTAACACAAGTAGGATGAATTTGATTAAATTAACATATTTTCTAGATTAAATCAGCAAAGCCTAAAAGCACAACTAGAAATATTCCCCTGGTTTGCATTTTTTATACAGGGTCAACAGTCAAAGACACTTCCTTGTTAACTACATTGAGCATTAGGTTTTCTTTGCAGAAATATTGTTCTCAAGGTTGTCACTCTTCAGTACAAGGAGCCATATTCTTTTAAATAGATACTGAAACAAGATCTTCAAAATTAATAAAGTTAAATCATTTTTAGCTTCTAATGTTCTATAAATCATTGAAATTAAATCGAAGAAGAATAACTTTAACTACTTTCCAATTTCATGAAATACAGGAAGAAAGAATCACCATGCCCTTTTTTAAAAACTGGGAAGAAAATGAACTGTATCTTTTAAATGTTAAGCACTAGACTAGATCGTGACAGAGATGAAAAATATAATGAAAAAACATGGAGCAGAGTATACAGTAATCATTTCAAAGTTTACTGGTGTAAATATGTTATTTTTATTTACTATATTTATTTAGTGAATGTACTCCTAAATAAATAATCCTAAACCTATTTACATTTAAATTCCAAGAATCATGATCCTAATCAAACAAGATTTCTCTGGTTTCTTTTCTCTAGCTCAAATGAAGTAAGAATAAAGAATAAAAGAATAAAAGGTTAATGCAACTTTCAGCAACCCCAGTGCCCCCCATCAAATTCTGATGTTTTATTGCTTTTATCCCCAGCCAACAGATTAAAGGAAATCTAGCCTGCGCTAGTGGCTCCCAAAAAGTTAAAGAACTTTATTGGCTTTCAAAAATACTCAAGAGGTATGTTTACCATGACTTACCAGATACAATTCAGCCATATTTTGTTTTTAAATCTTGCAAGTTATTGTTAGCATATGATTCCAAGGGAATACGTAACACCTGGGGCTTTTAATTTCAGAGCTTTAACAAGGAGGCAAATTCCTTCATACTCAGCTTAGTATTAAACAATTTGCTTTACTAACCACTACAACATATTCATGTCATTTATAAACATAATGCAGAAACTGATTGCAAACCAGATTAAAAAGATATATACTTGAAGTATAAATGACCTCTTCATTGAACAAGTTCTATTATATTCAAATTTTATTGAGAAACTACTGATCTGCAACTTCAGACTGAAAGACTGAAAATCCAGTGGCACTATTGGAATCATCCAACTCATTGGTGATTATCTTTATTTTCATAAACTGAAACATATATGGGTGTCTCTAACTACATATTTACAAGAAAAAAAGACCTTAACACATACTCATCAATATTTTCATTTATATAATATTTCATAGGTCTCAGCCTGGTGCTCAGAATATAAACGACTCCAAACATCAATGGCCATCAGGTGCTTTCCTTGGCATTAAGTATCCAGCCCACCAGGCATAAACACACACTCACACCCAGAGGAGTGTGAAAAGATGGGAAATCTTTAGGAAGCCTCTTTACTTCAAAGAATACTCTAGGCCCCAAAATGGCCTCTATAAGCTTTCTTAGGGGAAAAAAAGGATGGAATGGTTACAATCCTATGGTTGTTTGGAACTGTATTCACTGGCCCAGAAAATTGGCAAAAGTAAACAGACCTAGGAGTGTTCTGCAGCAGGAAGAACTAAGATGATGATGATGATGATGATGATGATGATGATGATGATGATAGGCACCTTGGGTGCAATCCTAAAACAACTGGAACACTATTTGAACATCATTGACATTGACAAATTCACCATCAGTCAATTGCAAAAGGTGGTAAGGACTCCATAGGTAGACAAAAATACCAAACCCAGTCTGAAAATCTGGCTGACTGCGATGAACAACAATAATTTTCAATTATTTTAAAATTGCATATCAAAATCAAATAGCTGTCTGGATCATCAGTCCTTTGTACCTGGATATGTTCTCTGGGGCAGTCATTTTATGAATAGGTAAATCTCTTCAGAAGTGATTTTGCAAGTTTACCCATAATCTTTGAAACATTTGATAACAAATATTGTTGCAACCCAACTGCTTAAAAATAATTATTTTAAATACACCTAGGAAGCAGATTCCAAGCTATATCAAATCTAAATTCTTCACAAAATAAACAGTTTGACTCTAAGAAGGTAGTTATCAGAAAGAAAGAGTGATTGAAAGGATACTCTTAATAAATCAATTTTACAGCGACAATCTGTGTTTGTTTTTAAATTATACTCCTAGGATAAATTACATATTCCTGGCCATATTTGCCACTAAAAACAAGTGCTATTTATAAATAACTGATTTAACAATTTGTTATTCTGAATATATTAAGAGGTCTCTCTTGATAGAAGTGATCTTAAATTGAAAATATAAATCAAACAAAGACTTTTGAAGAAGGCAATTTAAGAGTACTACTATGTCCATATTTTTACTATTCACCAGTCCAGAAAAATGTTCTGTATAGTTATGCAACTTGTTTCTCCATTTCCTTTATTTAAGGTGCCACAAGAGGAATGACAGGTATCTAATCTATAATTTTTTGAATCAAAAATACTTTTCTATCATTTCACAATCAAGGACAAAAGTGGCTCTTTAAAGTCTCATTATCTAAAATTAGCTGGTATGTCCTGCTATTGTGATTTGAAGTTTAGATATTATATTTTGATCACCGACTTTTAGTACTCCAAACAAAGCAAAGCCAAGATCTAATTAAAATCTTGTAAAACTTTTATGTTCAGGTAATTTTACATTTGAGATTAATAAATGTCATATAAATGTTCTATAAAATACTTTTTCAAAGTTTCTTAAACACTATTAGTATGATCTCATTTAATAGGGTTTTCAATTATTATAGCTGAAAATCATAATATTAACTATTATGTAAATAGTTAATCTGTAAATATTTAACATCAAAAAGAGCTATCACTTAAATATGAGCCAGCAGTGTGCTGCAGCTGCCAAAAAGCCAGCACAGTTCTATGCTGCATTAATGATCACATGAAGTGTTGATACCACTTTATAATGCCTTGGTAAGGCCACACTTGGAATATTGCATCCAGTTTTGGTCACCACGATGTCAGAAAAACATTGAGACTCTAGAAAGAGTGCAGAGAAGAGCAACAAAGATGATCAGGGGACTGGAGGCTAAAACATATAAAGAACGGTTGCTGGAATTGGGTATGTCTAATTTAATGAAAAGAAGGACTAGGGGTGACATGATAGCAGTGTTCCAATATCTCAGGGATTGCCACAAAGAAGAAGGAGACAAGCTATTCTCCAAAGCACCTGAAGGCAGGACAAGAAGCAATGGATGGAAACTAATCAAGGAGAGAAGCAGTCTTGAACTAAGAAGAAATTTCCTGACGGTTAGAACAATTAACTAGTGGAACAGCTTGCCTTCAGAAATCATGGGCGCTCCATCACTGGAGGTTTTTAAGAAGAGACTAGGCAGTCACTTGTCTGCAATGGTATATGTTCTCCTGCTTGAGCAGGGGGTTGGACTAGAAGACCTCCAAGGTCCCTTCCAGATTCTATTCTATTCTATTCTGTTCTGTTGTTCTGTTCTGTTCTGTTCGATTCTCTATATTTCAGATTTCCACTATGTTCCAAAACATCCCTTAAATTATAAAGTATTTTCAAATGCTGACATTCTTTGAAATTCTGTCCTTATTAGAAAGCCAAACCACCTGGATATATTATCACCCCTTGAGCTCATTTAGTAGGAAAGAGCTGGATTCTCTTGCACTATGAAATGTTTGAATTTAGATGACACAGGCTAATCTTCAAAATGCATGCATAATATTTATGGAGTACTTCTTGAGCACTGATTGCCTGATTCAGACATACAGTATATGGGTTGTACATTATTCACAAACTCATTGCCTTCCGTGCTCTCATTCATGCAAAAAGTTAGCTCAGAATTTCCAGCAATGTAAAATGCTTAACATTGCATAAAGAAGTATCATACAACTGAATGGTCATTATGCTTACAACCTTAGAAATACAGTAATTCCTGGAATGTATTTTACTTACTCTGTTGAGATAGCTGCTGTTTAAAATAATTTGTACAAGTCTTTCCATAGAGTCTTCCAACTTTTTTAAACACCTTCCCAATATCCGACAAGAAAAATCAGCATCATTTAATAATTTAGCTATGATAAAAACAGCCTGAGTCATAAAATCTGGAAAGGGTTGTTCAGGAAGGTTATATGATGTAACCAGACCATCGAGCAACTGGAAAAAAGAATTGGACACCACGGAGCAATCCCTTCCAAGTTTCATCAAATCCATTTTCATACTATTGGACTCTGCCAGATTTCTTATTTCAATGAAATGTTGTAGGAACTGCATGTGCAGCATCACAGATTGATTCTTGCTGGAAGTCAATGTGGGAAGTACATTTGACAAAATGGGAGGGGGAAAACTGTTGAAATCATGTCCCCTGAGGCTTAAGCTAGGCAGGTTTTCTGTACAATCACTTGAGATATCACACCCAGAGTCTTCAAAAAGGTCACTGCAGTCTGTTGTATTAGAAGCTGCCACAGACTGGCCTGTAAGTGGCATAATCCCTGAAAGACAAGAAGAAAACTATAGACACCCGTATATTATAATGGATGGAGAACTGGATTCTAAATCAAGAGACCTGAGGGGGAGTCAAAATTTCTAAACATATTACATTAAGCTTCAAAAGCTCCTAATGCTTCCATTGTTTTCAATCAATGCCACTGAACAATTACAAAATCATATTAAAAGTTTTATCTAGTTTTCTTAGTCATAGTGTAATTTACTTAGAGGAAATGACTGCTTTTTCTGCAAGTGTCATCTACGTCTAACAAAGATATGACCATTTTCTGTATTTCTCCATTAATGGAGTAACATGTAAGCCTCTCTATTATTGAAAAGAATGGTGAAGTCAACAAATAGGCTCTTAAGGAATATGGCCCCAGCATCTTAGACCCTGTTCTTAACCCTATCTCTCAGTCAACAGATCTCCAGAGTGCAGGCTTTTGGGTGTTGCTATTGAAGCTATCCTTATTTGTGATCAGACCACAAACAAGAGGAGCGACGTGGTGTGTATTACCAAAACCTGGCTGGCTTTTAGGGCAGTTGTGTGAATTCAAAGATGCAGATAAGGACAGGGAAAAACTTGACCAGTTTAATTTAATTTAATTGATATAATCATATGTTTAATAGTAACCCTCCTCTATTACATAAAAAATAAAATTATGTGGCCACTTTTTGGAAAACCTCTGGAGAGCACATTCAAGGCTTCACGGGTCTACACACAGCAAAAACAAAAATAGGTTGTGATCCCAAAACCTAGAGGAGTTTGCAGGCTGTTACTGCTCAAAGAGGCAGTGAAGTCAGCAAGAGATTTGGGCAACTCATCAGTCTTCCATGCTGTCTAGCTGTATCTATTCCGCTTTACTTCATTTTAAGCTCAAATACTAATGGCAAGGCGATTCATAATTTCCCACATATATGAATAACACAGTTACTGTTAAAGAGATAATTACTAGAAATATATTTGAAACTTACTGTTTTTTACACTGACTCCAGAAAAACATTTATTCAAAAGGAGCTGTTGCCTTAAATGAAGAACTTCCATTTCTAATGCTTTAACTCTCATTTTCCATTTGGAATCCTGTTCAGATACTCTATTGGCCAGGTGCACTGCATATTCTTTGCTGCTTTTATCTGGTGGCTTGGAGCGGATAATTGCTAAAGCCAGTGCCAACTGCAACGTTTTGAAATACCATGTTGCATCTTCTTTATCTTTTATGTCTGTTAGAATGAAAAAAAAGCCATATTAGATACTTCTCTCCAATTAAAAAGTTGCTTTATATTTTATTTATTCAATGATCTAAAGGAAGTATTTTAGCTCCGGCAAGGCTTATATTAATCCAAAGATTCAGCCAAGACAAGAAAAATTAAAAATTGCAATGACACGTTGTCAAAAATAAATTATGAATCAAAGGGCTCTCATACTATGCTAGCATATAAGGACCCGATTTTATGAAACTTTAGATGGTGTCTATGTATACTTGTAAGTGTACAAATGCATTCTATTAAATTAAAATTCAGAAGCTATGTCCTAGTCCCGTGGTGGCGAACCTATGGTACGCGTGCCACAGGCGGCACACAGAGCCCTCTCTGTGGGCACGCACGCCATCGCCCCAGTCCTAGGCCTTCAGTCCTGTCCATGAGCAACCTGCATCAAAATCTCCCCAGGCAAGCTGAGTTTTATAAAACCTTTTCGCTTTAGGCCTCTGCCACCATGTGCAAAAAAAAAGTTCAATCAATCAATTTCAACTTCTCGCAGGGAAAAAAAAGATCTTGCAAAGTTAGAATTGATTGATTGAACTTTATTTTTAGTCCCACACAGCGGCGGAGGAAGTGACGCATTGGAGCTGGAAAGGTGCCACGTAGGGGTGGGGGGAGCGGCATTAGCAGGGCACTCCATGCGGGGGTGGGGCGGGGCCTGTGGAGAAGCAACGCTGCAGCGCTAGCATGGTGGTAGACCAGTTGCTTCCCTCCCCCTGCCAGACATCTGCCAAAGCCGAGCAGGGTAAGGTTGCCGCACCAGCCCCCGCCCAGATGCCCTCGTCTCCCCCAAGCGTGTTTTTTTTTACTAATCTGCCTTTCAGTTGCATTCCGTTTCTCCAATCGCTTCTCATCCTTCACCATGTGTTTATGGGACTATCGGTAAAAAAAAAAGTTTCATCAGACTTTCTAACTTCTCATGAGATCTCAAGAAGTTAGAAAGTCTGATGGAAATTTCTTTTTTTTTTACCGATAGTCCCACAAACACGTGGTGAAGGATGAGAAGTGAACGGTGAAACGGAATGTAGCTGAAAGGCAGGTTAGTAAAAAAAACGCTTGGGGGAGGCGAGGGCATCTGGGCAGGGGTGGGCGCAGCAACCTTACCCTGCCTGGTGGCGGGAGGGTGGGGCGCATGCCCTTCCCTTGCCAGGCCAGCCCCTGCAGTCCCGGGGTGGCTGTGCTGGGCAGCAATGGGCAGGGTGTTCAGGTGGAGGCCAGCAGGCCAACCAAAGCAGCAGGTGGAGCCCTGGAGGCTTGGGGAGGGAAGGTGCTGAAGTGGGCGGTCGGGCCATTGTCAAGAGCAACGCGGTTGAGCGGAAAGCGGCCTCAGAACAACTGGGGCAGGTAAGGAAAGAAATTCTCGCTCCCCCCAGAAATTGCCTTTCTTTCCTTACCTGACTTCCAGCCCCGTGCCGATCTGCCGCTGCCGCATGCAAGAAAACAAAGGAAGGTTTTTTTAGGGGGGGAAAGGGTCAATCAATCAATTCCAACTTCTTATGAAAGATCGTGAAGTTGGAATTGATTTGATTGACCTTTTTTCCCAAAAAACCCTTCCTTTGTTTCCTTGCACACAGCGGCGGATCGCAAAGGAGAAACAGCACAAGGGAGTCAGGTAAGGAAAGAAAGGCAGTTTCTGTGGGGAGTGAGGATTTCTTTCCTTACCTGCCCCGCTTTCTGCTCAACCGCGTTGCTCTTGCCAATGGCCCGACTGCCCACTTCAGCACCCTCCCTCCCTGAGCTTCCAGCACTCCACCTGCTGCTTTGGTGGCTCTGTAGGCAGAGCTGCGAAGTTCTCTGTTCTGTCAGAGAAGAGAACTTTGCAGCTCTGCCTACAGAGCCACCAAAGCTGTAGCTGAATGGGCAGGTGAGGGGGGAACCTGTTCCACTTGTTCCACGGCTGCTTTCGGCCAAGCCACATTGCAGCAGCATTGGGTGCGACACGCAAGGCGGCAAATGGCCACGGCCGGTGGCAAACAGCCACGTTGCGCAGGTCCACTAGGCTGCTGCCCAGAGCTCCAGGTCCACCTAGTACAAAGGAGGTGAAGCGGTAAGCTAGGAAGCCCCGCTTAGAAGTGGTAGAGCACGCCCAGGGCCAGCAGGCAAAAGGCCACCCTGAGCGGGGAAAGCCAGATCCCCACTGGCATCATGGCTGCCCAGGCCCAGAAGAGATGGGGGGAGGCACGCAAGCCTAGCTGGGACTGGGGGCCCATGGCGCCGATGGAGATCTGGCTTTCCCTGCTTGGGGTGGCCTTTGGCTTGCTGGACGTTGGCGTGCTCTACCACCTCTAAGTGGGGCTTCCTAGCCGGCCATTTTACCTCCTTTGTGCTGGGCGGGCCAGGTGTTCCAGGTAGCGGTGGTAGCCTAATGGACCTGCATGAGCTGCTGGTGGCGGGGGCCCGAGACAGGGCTAAGGTGTGTCAGGTGTGCGAGGGGAACAGGCTCCACGTGCGGGCAAGGGCAAGATCTGTGAGGGGGGCCAAGGAGATGACCAGCAGCAACCTGCTCTCCAACCGCAAGCAAAAACAGATGGGATAGAATAGGTGCATCCGACGGTCTGCATCACATGCTTCCTCTCTCCCCTACTCCACCTGCTGCTGGAGAGCTGGCCCGGTATTCACAGCGGGCTGCAGAGCCCCAGATTGTGCCGGTTGAGGGGCTGGCAGGCTATGGCTGCTGACGGACACAGTTGGCCCCCATGTGCTCGCTGTGTGTGGGGGGGCGATGGTGTCAGGCAGCAGCCATCCCAGCCCCTGCCTCACCTTGCCTTGCCCTGCGGCAATGGAACCCCTGCTTTGCCCCCTCCCTCACCTCACCTCACCCCGCAGGACGAGCCTCCTGCCCACCGTCCCACCTGCCAGAGACCCCTGGATCTCCTCCAACCCTGCCTGGCCCCACAGGCGTCCCTCCCCACGAGCAACATCAAGGTGGCCATGCCCACTCTAGGCATGCCCACCCAGTCTGCCATGACCATTGTAGCCACGCCCACCCAGTGGCCACGCCCACCCGGCACCCAATGATAAATAAGTGGGTTTGGGCACTCAGTCTCTAAAAGGTTCGCCATCACTGTCCTAGTCCTTTTACACAGTGGCTGGAATGCAAAATGGCCTTATAAATAATTTGGGGTAGAACTTCTATCTATGTTAAACTCTTCTGAGGCTTAATCTGAAGAAGACCAATCTAGAAGTTACTGTAAAGGTTGACTTTCAACTCTGTCTCAAGCACTGGAGATTCAAATTCTTCAAATGCTGATCTTGTATTCACAACTTTGCCTTTTTACCAACCACCCATAGTGGCTATTTTTTAAAAAATTCTCAGATGGCTGAGTCGAGGCCATGTATAAGGAAGTTTCCTGACATGCATCCACAGCTAATTCTTGAACCAAGAAATTCCAAATGTGTAAGTAGATTGAGAAGCTTAAAAACACTGAACTGTCAAGCCTAACAAGAGAATATTTATGCTTTATCTGATGTGAAGCCACTGATTCAGGCAGTGGCTGTGAAAACAGCTGAGTCCATGGTCATTCTAGATTCTCGATCTTTAAATATTCAGTTGAAAGATGAAGTACAGACACTAATCCTGATTAATAATCAGTGAGCAAAAGTTGCCTTTTATGAGAGTTCTTCCATATCCATTCCAACACCTAATTCTGTGTTGCTAATGTTTCTCTTTAAAGGCCTTTAATTCAGGGGGAATCCAATCAAATTTGGATTTCAACTATCTCTATAAATAAACAGCATTATGAGAAAATAGTACATAATATGTACAAATAGTACATATGCATGTTATGAAGATGATTTGGACAAAGTGTTTTGGATCTCATGTGAACATAGAATTTCTCATTTATTTACTATTTTCCCAAGTTTGAAAGCAGATCCCTTTGCTTTCAGAGCTTTATTAAAGATTACTTTAATGATTCTATTCATTAGAAGAGTACCAACTCTTCTCAGGGTCAAGTAGAAGCTTGAAAAAAGCTTTGAGTGCTTTAATTTACAGGGGAATTCTAATGTATTCACATGAGATTCAAACCACTTCTTCTGAATAATTTTCAAAACACAAAGCTTTATTAGCTACTATACATTAGAAAAAAGTACTTTATAAACAATTGCTTGAAATAAACTATTGCATAATTAATAGTTTATGTATATTTATAATTGCTTGAGTTATGTTGGCTTTTAACAAATAAACTACAACATTTGCTTGAAAAGATGTTATTTAATCTCTAAAATAATTACCTTTGTACTGGAGTATGTTTAATGCACATCAGTAAATTTGCAAGCAACCACACTCATTGAGGAGAGGACCCTTTTAATTCTGTTCACAAAGTGAGTACTAGAGACGAATTAATTGCCTGAATCAGGCTTTTATTTAAAAGATGATGAAATGTCTGAAAGGGGGATATTAATTCTTTCTTAATGAAAAAAAGAACTCTACGAAAATGAGACAAAGTAAAAAAAGCTTGGCATTAGACCAGATAGGATTTGTGTTTCGGTTTATCACTGTTATCCCTGTCTGCTCTTCTGTTTTGGGGGGTTGATTTAAATGCAGGATTGTCTTCCTTTTGGGTAAACACAATAATTTTACAAGCAGTGCTAATTTTTATATTCTCCTATCAAAAGGTAAAGATTTCTCCTGTCCAGTTATGTCCGACTCTAGGGGGCAGTGCTCATCTCCGTTTCCTAGCCGAGGGAGCCAGCATGTCCGAAGACACTTCCATGGTCACGTGGCCAGCATGACTATACGCTGAGGCACACGGAACGCTGTTACATTCTCACCAAAGTGGTACCTATTTATCTACTTGCATTTGCATGCTTGCAAACTGCTAGGTTGGCTAGAACATAGCAATCTATTAATTTAGATGCTTTTAGTGCTTTCCAGTGTTGTACAGTTAACTAAAGGGAAAAAAAACTAGCCATCTATTACAGCTGAAAAAAAATTAATTCACCTATTTGTATGAATTTTCTAGACCAAAAAAGAAAAGAACTTTAGCCAAGCCAGAACATGATGAAGAGTTGGAAAACTTAAGAAATAATCTTTGATATTTTTTTTCTACAAACTCAAAATTCCTCTCTCAAAATATTTCACTTCATATTAAAGGATTAGAACATTAAGGATTCTGAAACCACAAAAGAAGAAAATGTGCTTACAACTCTGAAGCCAACCCACACTTTTTGTGAAATCCTATCTCTTACCTATAGGGACCACAAAAAAGAATGAGTCCCAAAATGTACAAACATCTTTTTTTAATCCTATCTTGAAATATAAAGGCACATTCAGATTGCCAGTTTAACAGACTTTCCTCCAGCCATGAGACTGCATGTTAGTAAGTCTGTATAAATCTCCATCAACCACTATTTCTCCTGTGCTTTGGTAAACTGGGAGGTAGATGGTGCTGGCCTAACAGCTTTCTGAGAGGAAGTTAATATGCAGTGTTTTGTGGATTTCATGCAGGAAATAAGGACATCTGCCAATCACTCTCTTTCACATGAGACGTGGGGTTGGGAGAAGAGGTAAGGTCTGATTTATGGCTAGACTAGTGTCTATCTAGAGTTTAACCATTAGTTGATCCAGGGGGTGAATGGGAGCTTTCCATCTATCCTGTTTTACTCAAAAAATCCTCCTGTATCCCATGGGTGATCTGTGGATTATCCTTCTTACTTTTCAGTCTAACTCATCTGTCTCTTATTTGCTTGTCTGTCTCTCAAGTTGTTTCTTGCTCAAGTGCTCATTTTATCACTTGCACACTCTCTCTATTCATTCATCTTTCTCCATCACGTCTTTCTTATTATTCACCAGTTCTCATGCTTGCTGTATTGGTTATTCATGCACTTCTGTCACTTACTCTCATTCATTTGCCTTTTTTTTGCTTTCACTTGACTGTCTTGTGCAACTGTCTATCGTTTTTGCTTGTCATTCTTGCTCATTTTTTACTTGCTCATCTTTCTTGTTTTTGTTTGTCTATTTGTATTCTCTTTTGTTGTCTCTAGGAACTGCCGATAGGGATGGCTGATAGGTGCTAGAAAATAGTTCCCCATTTTATCCAAGACCAGGTAAGTTTTGGCATTTTTTTTTATGTGTCTAGTAGTCACACATGACAAAAGAGCCATATAATGTCTGACCTGTACTTGGTAAAGCACCACTCAGGCATCATGCAGACAGATGCCTGATGTCTGAATATTCCAATCCAAAATAGGCTCTTCCTTGACTTAAGAGGAGAGCGCTTCCCACAGCAACAGAAAACAGTCAACAGGAGTTGGGCTAACCTGAAGCTTTACTTCATCCCCACGATATTACACACTGTGTATATAGCAAGTCCTATGGTGGGAGAAGCTAATAAACACAATTATTAACAATTATGGATTGGATAAATGAAAAGTTTAGCAGCTCTAGGATGCTGGTAAAGAGAAGGTTCAGTTATGAGGACATTTCATTCAAGAATGAATTATTGAATTATTAGCCCCTATTATGGAGACGTGTGGATGTGCACTGGAGTACACAATGCAAGAATTTAAGTGATTTTTGTCCATATCAGAATCAGCACTAAAAGGACCTACTTACTAGAGTATTATGTTAGACACTGTTTCGGGGTATCGGAAAGAACAGACCAAGAACAAATACTATCTTAAAAATTATAGTATTTTAGTTATATTTACCACATCTACAATGGATGCAGAGTATTTAAAGCATAATCCATAATGTATTAAATCAGGACATTAATCAGTTTGTCAATGTTAGGCTGTAGAAGCTTGAACCTTTTAAACCTTTCTTAATAACTTCTGAACTGAAAAGATAGGTGTCAGCTTTGCTAATTTGGGTTATTTTATTAATTAAACATTTTCCTCAGATTTAGGAGAAGATATATAACAATTCTTAGTAATAAAACAAAAGGATTAATGATGTATCTTTTTAGCTACAAGGATTAAATTGTGTTTGCATCAATGGTTAAGTCATTAAAAAAATGAATCTTTTTCCTAACACATATGCTTTTTTAATATTCTCTTTTGAGACCTCATTTGTTATTTCTTATTCTTTTCATTTTTTGCATCTTTATAAACTTAGACATATACAACACAATTTCAAGAATGTAGAAGATATTACTATTTTGATAGCTACTGGAGAATGTGGGGAAAACAAGTGACTGGGAAGAATATAAATTTCAACAGAGATGCAAACAATGAGAGGATGAGAAATGAGATAGATATATTAAAAGAGGAAGAATGTGTATCAAAATCCTATTGCACTCTTAACGTGCAATTTTATTTGTACTTAATGAAGCATCACTGAAATTAGTGAGATTTCTTACAAGACATTAAAACAATACATTAATTTTGTACAAAAGCAATAAACGAACAAGATCACTAAAAATAGCATGGTCTAAAGGAGAATATTTAGATTAAATTAGGAAGTTTTACTTATAGACCACTTTAACAAAATGTTTAGGAAGCTCCTATATATAAAACTTTTAGTCTTCATTGTGTTCTACATAACATTCCCCCCCCCCCTGAATTAAAGCAATGACAGCATCTATATTAATGGTTCTTACTGTTTGATCCAATCACCCCTTTTCCCAGACTCCAATAATATTGTCACCCTGCCTCTCCAGAAAAGCCAGACCCTGTTGTTTTATACAACCATCCTGTCCATGGCAGTCCCAAACTGGATCTTGGATTCATAAACAAGCAATTACAAACTGCTCCATTATCTTTAGAATATGCCCACATCACCACCAATTTAAGAACCACTAACTATGTTATGCCACAGCTGTATAGAAATGACTAGCTGATCTTACTATTTTATTTCAGCTAAGGTTAATTTTAAATAAAAAATTAGAATAGATGCCAGTTTTCATGTATTGCTTCCAACAATATAGTTGAAGCTACTTATGCACATGCCAGGATCTAAGAATTTAATCTTGGCACATGGCAGGTAACCTAATGCCATTTCAGCCAAGAATTGTTATATTACATTTACCCACATAATCTTAGGCTCAAGAGGAAAGGACTTCACAGAGCAGCTTTCAAATGGCTTTTCAAATCTTACCCTTCTGCTTATCTGGATGATTAGCCTTCATCTCCCTGGAAAGATAACCTATATCCAATTTTTATGTAAAGTGGAGGAATGAGGGGCCCAATTAGTCTCATGAAAATGTAGTACATTTACTATAGATCTAAATGTATAAAAGATAATGAAAGCACATAAAGTTCAAGGAACACAATAAAAGAAAAAGAAAATGATAAATTCCTGTGAGTTGTATGTCTGTGTGGAAAGATGGAGGGGAGTGGGAGGAAAAAGAATGGCCCTTCTTTTCTAAAGGCTCAGTAAGCACACCAGAATGTCAGTGGTGAATTAGTAGAATGATAGAAAGGCACAGCCTATATGTTATTAAACATATTACTAAGTTACAAGTTACTAAGTGTCACAAAAGGTAATGAGGGAAAGGGAATTTAGGTCTCTTGTCAGCATTCATGACACAAGCAATACCCAACCACATTATGTACAACGACGTACACAGACTGTAGAGATAGCTACAAATCCACTGCTGGAACTGGGGAAATGTAACATTTTGCACAACTGAAACATAATCTTGACAGAAAAATAAAGTGCACTTATGACACTAATGCGTAGTACTTGAAACATAACTGTCCTTTATTCTAGACTGGCAAATATTGGAAATGTTCATGATTAGAACTACCTGAAGAAGAAGAAGAAGGAAGAGTGATATGAGGAATTGTGACTAAAAACATATATTTTCCTTTCCCTTCTAGTTTTCTTTGTGGGAAAATAAGGTTTATGCTACATGCTATGATAGGTGGTGACCAACTTTTATTAGCTTAAAATCAGGCTTTGTGTGGCAAAGAAGGACCATATACCAAAAGTTAAGTAGTTCCAATTTTGCACAGGGAATTTGAGATCCATCAAAAGATGAAACAGGTGTCTTGAGTCTCTGCTAACCTAATGGTGTAATTTTGTTCCTTAAAATGTGCAACCTCTGGGGACTGGAAAATATTAATCTTATTAAATTGTTAAGAGAGCAAGAATTTTAAGACATAAGCATATATTCTGAACTTTCAGTGATAACAGGAAGCAAAGAATATAAGCAATAGCAATAGCACCTAGACTTATATACTGCTTCACAGTACTTTACAGTCCTCTCTAAGCGGTTTACAGAGTCAGCATATTGCCCCCAACAATCTGCGTCCTCATTTTACTGATCTCGGAAGGATGGAAGGCTCAATAAAGAAAAACCTGCCATCAGTGGAAAATTATAACTGATTCATAGCTGGACACAAAATGATTCTAGATCAGGGGTGTCAAACTGCTGGCCTGCGGGCCGGTTTCATCATACCGAAGCTGCATCCACCCCATTGCCGGCAATGCAAAAAGAGTCGTGATACGTCACGACACGTCACGTGACATGGCGAGTTTGACACCCGTGTTCTAGATGCTTAAAGTTAGGTCAGCAAAATTCAGGATCTCACTTGACAGGAATTATATCTGCAGTGTGAAATAGATGTCATTTATCCTTGAATACCTAATATGTTAGATGTCTATGTATTCTCCCTTTATATGTACAGGAGGGAGATACTGTACTGAATAGTGGGTGGTATAAAATACTAATCTATGATATGTGATTTCCCTATCCATGAAGAATTGTAGCCTTGCTATATTTTTCTCTCTTTCAAACAGAATGCTGTAAGTTGCTGACATAAATATGGCAAGGGAAAAATCACTCCCACTCATTAGGGCTCCATGGCCAAAATAATCAGTAGTGCTTTCTTTGGCAAGAGAAGAAAAACTCACATAATCCACTAACTTATGCTGTTTATTTATTAAAAACCAGTCTTCTGGTTTCAAGAGAAATTATAGTATTTTTAGGCACTGCAGCAGAAAAGACAAGATAGATAAAACATGCAGAGATTTTTTTTTCTCAGAAATTACAATTTAGAGCCATGTTGCCACAGTGAGTAAGGCATCAAGCTAGAAACTGGAAGATTGTGAATTCTAGTCCTGCCTTAAGCCCAAAGGCAGCTGGGTGATCTTGGGTCAGTCAGTCTCTCCCAGCCCTAGAAACAAGAGAATGGCAAGCCACTTCTGAAATCTTTCCAAGAAAACTGCAGGAACTTGTCTAGGCCATCACTAGAAGTTAACATTATCCAGAAGGTACCAAAAAGATTACAATTCAGCAAATAATTTTAAGGCTTTAATTGATAAGCTTCATGACAATGTACTTAAAATGTGTAAGGTTACTATACTATATATTTCTTCTTGAACTTTCAATCCATTAACCTCATCTCCCAATCTTATTTCCTTGTTAGAAAAATAAGCCTCTTCAGTGCTGTCTCATGAGAATATTTAAGAGAATCTAGATTTAGTGAACAATAACTCTGAACTTCAGTGAAAAAGCAGCTGGTAAATTAATAAGAGCACAGGGAGTCTATTTCATCATAACCTTACAAGGATGAAAATATGTTTCCTACATCCAGGTTTGATTTCCAAACACAAATCAATATTAAAATGTTAGCGTAAATGTGAGCTTATTTATAAACTAGAAGTCATTTATATTATCTGAAAACCAGCTATTGTACTTTTACCTACATCAAGTTTCTAGTAGGGACTTTTTAATTATGAAAATTTCAGAGATAACACACAGGGCAAAGCTCTGAAAATCATACTTCTATCCCAGGATTCTGAACAAAATGAGACATCATTCAGACTAATAGGAAAAGGTGTCTTGCACTCAAGAGCAATAAGAAATAATTTTGTATATTTTGGTCTTTGGAGAAACACCATTCCTTTGGCTAAGAAAAAGGAAATTGCCTCATTTAAACGTGTGTTTATCATTTTATAAGCATGAAGTAAATATAAATATGCATCTAAAAATGTTCCACCAATTAATAGTGAGTTTTTTTTTCAGTCGATTAATTTTATTGTGTAATCTGACAAATCAATTGGATGTCACCATCGTTGAAATTGTGTTTTTTGGCGCCATAAGCTTGCTGCACTTCCTAACATATTGCCAAACGTTAAAAAAAACAAAGCTAGGAGTCTCTTCAGAAACAGCCTCGCTGTCAAATGACAGTACAGGTAATCCTTGATTTACAACAGTTCGTTTAGTGATTGTTTGAAGTTATAATGGCACAGAAACAAGTGACCTATGACCATGTTTCACACTTACGACTGTTGCAGCATCCCCATGGTCACGTGATTTACATTTGGATACTTGACAAGTGGTTCTATTTATGACAGTTGTCAAGTCCCGGAGTCAAGTGATCCCCTTTTGCGACCTTCTGACAAGCAAAGTCAGTGGGGATTCACTTCACAACCATATTGCTAATTTAACTGCAGCGGTTCACTTAACTGTGGCAAGAAAAGTCGTAAAATGGGGCAAAACTCACTTATATTTCTCACTTAGCAACATACATTTTGGGCTCAACAGGACTACCTGTACAGTAAATCGAGGACTACCTGCAGGGCTTTTTTTCAGCCGGAACGCGGCGGAACCGCGTTCCGGCACCTTTTTCCGGGCCGGCCGCACCGGAAATAGCCCCTCCCACACCGGAAATAGCCCCTCCCAAATTTTACTTGCATTCCTGTTCTCTAAAGGGGCGGTCCTAGGGTTTGATGAGGGCGTGGCCAGGTTTGAGTTCCGCCACCTTTTCTCC
>NW_015387580.1:398998-436112 GCF_001527695.2 Protobothrops mucrosquamatus
TGTAAAGAGGAAGAGTTGTGCCAACCAGGAGTATTGGGGGCTCTCACTTCACTTGAGACAGCCTGCTGCAAATATAATATAATGTCACTCAATTCCAAGCGTTCACCCAAGATGGCATGGCTCCATGCTGAGGCAAGTGATTGATGGTTGTTTCCCTGCCAGCAGGGAAGGGGAACAAGCCCAAGAAATTCCCTATCTTGCCCCACATTAAACCAGTCAGGACAGCGTAAATCAATGGCCTAATTCAGGGGTAGGCAACCTTGGCTCTTTTATGACTCGTGGACTTCAACTCCCAGAATTCCTGAGCCAGCCACGCTGAGGGGAAAGGGAGAGGTTTCCAAGCTGAGCCATGCTGGTTCAGGAATTCTGGGAGTTGAAGTCCACGAGTCATAAAAGAGCCAAGGTTGCCTACCCCTGGCCTAGTTCTACTGGCAGAATCAGAATTAGCCAAAAAGGGGAAAACGGGTTTAGGCCAGAATGCTTTTCTATCGCCTCAAGTACTGCGGGATAACATTTAATCGGGGCCTTTTTGGTTTTCTGCCTTCTGACTGATCTGAGGAACTATTTTTCCACATAAGTACACTGGAAGACAACGAATTCCACCTAAGTTATTCTGGAACTGGGATAGTCCTGTGGCATTTCAAAGGCGCCTTGCTGGATTTCAAAAGGAGGTCAGGCATCTTCCCACCATTTCTTGGCAGAAGCAGCAGCCGCCGCCGCCCGGGCATACCGCATCTACTCAGGCTTCTCACTTTTCAGCAGCCGGGCCCACTCACCTGCAGGCCGTCGTCCTGCAGCGGGCAGGCTCTCTGTAGGGCTGCTGTCTTTCACCCAGGGAAAAACGGGGGCCTCCATGCCATTCGCCAGGCTTCACTCCTACTAATCCCGCTGCTGCACTCCATGCAAGTCCGAGACACGACGCCGCGTTCCCGCCCGCGCGAGGCCCATACGCCTCAGCGAAGAAAAGCGCTCGCGCGATGTGGACGCCGGAGAAAGCAGCTTGGATGGTTTGGATCAGGGGTAGGCAACCTCGGCTCTTTTATGACTCATGGACTTCAATTCCCAGAATTCCTGAGCCAGCTATGCTGGCTCAGGAATTCTGGGAGTTGAAGTCCATGAGTCATAAAAGAGCCGAGGTTGCCTACCCCTGGTTTGGATTGTCCCGCGTTTTGCTAAACTCCGTGCAACTACGGCTTTTCTTTTTTTAAAAAAAAGCCCATTACGAGTCCCACAAAATCCGATTAAGCGCTTACAAATGGAAAGAGTTTGCACTTAAATACCAAACCAAACCAATCACTAGTTTGGGGTTTACTGTCGCCTTAACGAGGGAAAGGTAGAAAGAAGCTGTAATAGTAAACCTCTCTAATCCTTTGAGAAGCAATACAGTACTTCCGTCAACAGAAAATGTGTGTTTTTATTTGGGGGGGGGGGAGTTGCGGGGGTCCCCTGGATAATAAAAAATGATAGCGCTGCAACCTGCATGGAGCAAATTTAGACAGCCTTTAGTGGATATTCGTGTTTATTCCACAAAGGTGCAATGATCTTAATAATCACCCTGGAAACTCTGATTGAGTAGAATAGAGTTACTTCTGAGGTAATTTCGCAGGTTTGTAAAGAAAGGCACGCAGCAAAGTTGTCTATAGCGAGAAACAACTTTTTGCTCTACAAAGAGGAAGTAAACCTACTTTATGGCCAGTGTCCTTTCTATGCTATTATATTTGTGTCATAACAAATGAATTTTTTAAGGTGTTCAACTCGTCCTGCTCTTACTTCCAACTGACTTTATCCTCAACCATGTGAGGTGGGCTATTTGTTCATTGTTAGATTTATAACCACATTTTCTTCCTGTATCTCAGAGCAATGTGTATAGTAGTCCTTCCACAGTGATCCCTGCCCTCTCATCCTACATCAAACAAGTCTGAGGAAGATTGAGCTGGGAGAAATAGACCCAAGACATTTAGCTTCAATGGCTAAAGATGGATTTGAACCTCGGAGTTCTTAATCACCCTTAGAGGTCATATTCAGAAGTCTTTCCATCAGTTTTCTACCTACAATATTCTGAAGTTGGTTACACTGAAACAGCATTAATCTACTTTAAAAATCCATATTTTCTGTTAATGAAAATGGTCCTTGATCTGAAATATCAGAGGGTTGACAATGGGGGAAAAGCAACCAAGCATCTGAAGAACAAAGTTAATATGCAAAAAATACAGTGAAGATGGAGAAGATTCTGAAAAGCAGGTAGAATTAATAAAACAATTTCAAACCAATGATCCGTTGTGTTATCCTTATTATAAACATATAGTTTAATAGAGTTGTTCTAGAAAAACTAGGGGGGTTGATAGAAACTGTATTGTAGTGCATTTGGAATTCACATTGGAGAAGGATGCTTCAAAATTACATATTTAAAATTTTGCTTCCATCTTACTACACATATATTGTTTTGCTCATTGACTATTGTTTTCTTTTTAATGAAAGATAAACATTTGATATTTTCACTTTGTACTGTGTAATAAGTTATAATGAATTTGTAACTTGGTGCCTTATAATCGTGATAATTATGATGACAGAAATACATTTCAAATATGCACAAGCTCTTTAGATCTCAGTTTGCAACTATAAGTGGATCTATTGAATCAGAATGCTTAGGGAATAATGAAATGTTTCTCTAGGAACTTTTCAAAATATCCCAATATGGCTTCAAGCTTTTCCATTCAGTTGAATTCCCGTTAATATGGCTCAGAATATATGAAACATGGTACTTCTGTTTCATTTCTAATCAAAGAGGAAAATATTTTTCAGAAAGCTAAACAATTATGCTGTTCTCTTTGAATGATTGGTGAAGCAATAATGCAATTCAGTAACTGTCTAATCCAGACATGTCAAACACAAAGCCCGGGGGCCGAATGCGGCCCGCGAAGTGGTTTCATGTGGCCCATGAAGCCATCCTGGAAACAGTGAGGGAACGGCCCCCGCTGCCTTGGCCCTGGCCCAGGCCGGCCGGGAGCCAATGTACAATTTTGTGGTGGCCATCTATGCTGAAACACATTCAGTCTTAGCTCCACAAGGCCGTCTGGAAACAGCGAGGAACCAGCCCCTGCTGCGTCGGTCACGCCTCCTGGGTGCATGCTGGGGAGGTGTCACCCTTTGTGAGGAATGAAGAAATGCACCATGCCTTGGCGCTTGCCCCGGTCCCACCCCTTTCTGCCAGAGACCCTCAGATCTGTCCCACTCCTGCCCAGGCCCCCACAGGCACCCTTGACGCAAACGATGTAGAGCTGGCCATGCCCACCCAGTAGGCCACACTCACTCCATCCACACCCACCCAGTAGGCCGCCCCCCTTGGCCACCCCCCCAAGGGCAACCACAATGCTGATGCGGCCCTCAATGAAATTGAGTTTGACACCCCTGGTCTAATCCAATAGCTCCTAATAGCATCATCTAAATAATAAAAGTATAATACAATATCCATTTTGTGATCTACACTTGCTTTATTAATGTGCTTTCTCACAACACTTTCTTGAACGTGTGACTTACAGCATTACCTAGTCAGAGTGTAAAACTGGGTTTGCAAAGCATACTAAGCCATGTTGAACTATGGTTAATTATGATTTGTTGAATACCATTATCTGGTATTCAATACACATACTTGCTAAAGATATAAATCACAGTGGCTAAATTTAAACGACAAAAATTAAACTACATTGTGGAAAGATGGGGAGCAGAATATTCTGTGTAAATTATGCTATAGCTATAGTTGGCCGCTGGCTGAGAAATTCTGGGAGCCAAAGTCCACAAGTCTTAAAGTTACCATATTTGGAGACCCCTGTGCTATAGCATTGAAGATGCTATAGGGTCTTCCATGAGTTATAAGCTTACTATTTTCTGAACAATCTTCTCTAAAAAGCTGGAAAAAGATATGGATACCCCAAAAATAAAACTGAGAAAAAGAGGAGTCTTTTCCATCATATCTTTGGAACTACAAATTACGAAGTGTAAATGTCATTCTTTTTTTTTCAGTAGCCTATTTGAACAGTAACTTTAACCTTTACTTTGGATGGCATGAGGAATATTATCCTTAAAAATTGCTTCTGATGGAGATATTAGATGTACAGGTAGCTATTAATAATAAAAAGGTCAAGCCTATGTGTGACTGAAACTTTATTTTTGACTATTTTAGTACTTCAGTATGGATTCCAGGAGCATTTTATTAAGGGTTCACAAAGAAAAATGCAAAACTATGATTGATGTGAATGTGTAATTTTTTTTGTCTTTATTGTCTTGGTAGAATATGACATGTTAGCCCTTAAAGCCCACTTCAGAAAATTATTTTCTGTATACCATCATCTCAGGTGACAGTCTTTATATTTCTCTCGAACTTTCCTAGTTTAACTACTACAAATAGAGTGCTCTCCTATTTGAGAAAAATGATTTTTATTTACAGGACTGACGATCCAGGTCATTTTTCCTCTCTGGGGAACACATCTTTTTCTGAAGGAAGGTACACATCGACCTACCTTCCCATAAACTATCTGTGGGAATAGAGTTTCTGGAATTCAGCTTAAGGAAAACTGACACAGATACCACAAAAGAAAGTGCTGTGTGGAGAAATTCACACTTGCACAAACACAAGGGCAATGGGGAATCAGCAAAAGAGATCCTCATGATTAGAATAGAATATATCTGTCACATCTCCTTACATCATGGCTAGAGTCACCATCCCTGTGGAGTTTTGACCCAGGAAGATGAAGTCAGATATTCTTTCCACAACATCTATTTGCATCAGGTGGGCACTAATAGCTAGTATAATTTTAAGGGTTTTTTTTCATGATGAATATTAGACTGGTTTTTGCATTTCCTTCTTCAGCAAGACATTGCTTAAGTGTTCCCTGCTTCCAGCCACCAAACTGGTATCCTCAGCAAAGCTGGAATTGATAATATTTCTTACAGCAATTTCCAATTCCAGTTTCTACTCCAGCATTTCTCATAATATGCATATAAATTAAATAGGTAGAAAATATATAGTATTGATGAAAACCTTTCCCAGTTTTGAACCGTTTTCTTGTTTATATAATTTTTTTTAATTGATGGAGAGATCTAATTGTTAAGATGGCGGTGCCTGGACCGTCTGTGGCTGCATTGGCTCTTGAAGGTGAAAAGTTTTTGGAGGAATATAAGGGATATAGGCCACATGATTGGGAAGGTTTTAATGTGTTTGAGCAATGTAGTGGGATTAAGCTAACATATGACTGACAATCTTTGCTGCTATGGTGAGTTTTTAGCTGTTTTGGAACTGTTGGTGAGACCATTAAAAATCGTTTGTGCTGTTTGAAATTGTTCTGCCGGCAGCAAGATCTGACTGCTGATTCTATTGCAAATCAGGGCTGTTTCCGAAGGGGACAGAGAGGAGAGGTCCCGGGGCTTATGGAGCAAAGGAACTGGATGAACCTGTCAGCAGGCCCAGAGGAAGGGAGAGAGGCTTTTGGAGGAGTTGGAGGCGGTGGCAGCGTGCTCCAGGGGCGAAAAGGAGCGCGGCCCCTTTAAGGAAAAGGTGAAAGAGACAGGATCAGAAAAAGAAAAGGAGGCGAGGTTGTCGTGCTAATTTGAGGGCTAATCCACATGGAGCTCTGCTTCCATCTGTCCTGTTTGCCATTGTTTGCTCCCTGGAGACTAAAATGGACACTCTGAAACTTGAGCTGGCCACAAATAAGGAGTGTATATCAGAGGTGGTGACCCTTTGAGAGCTGTATGCAACGAAATTTCATTTTCATGTATGCCGATTGGGGTACATTCAAAGTGACAATAAAGTAATTATTATTATTATTACTTTATTATTATTATTATTATTATTATTATTATTATTAGTAGTAGTAGTAGTAGTACCCTTTTTTAAAAAAGGGGGCTATCTATAGTTTGTTGGTTGCATGCAGTCAAAGGATTTAGTATAATCCAGACATGTCAAACTCGCGACGTCATGTGACGTCGCGCAACGTATCGGAACTTTTTCCCCATTGCGGGCAATGGGGTGGGCGAGGTTTCGTGACGCACCCGGCCTGCAGGCCAGCAGTTTGACACCCCTGGAATAATCAATAAAACAAAAATACATTTTTTGGGGGGAAGTCTCTTGCATTTTCCATTATCCACTAGATATTTTCAATGTGATCCCAGATATCACTGGCTCCTCTGAAACCTTTGATAATTCTCTTCCCTTGTGTTGTTAATCTGGGTCATAAGGTCTTTACTAGAAAATGAAATAAGCGCAAGTAGTTTGAACATTTATGGAGGTTCTTTTTTAGGGAATATCAATAGACTCAGGCAAAATGTGTGAACAAGCCAGTGAGGGATATGAGTATCTACATGATCTGGAAGATTTCTATTCTCCAAATAGGTTTTGCATATGCCTATTTTTATATTTTCTGATTGATAGTTTGTGGATATGCATTTATACTTTTTAGTGCAACAATTGGAGATAGTTTGTCATTGTGCTTCTTCTAGGAAGGCTTTTTTTTTGTCTTTCTAGTCTTGCCCATAACCCTGTAGTCCTATGATATAAGGCAGTGGTGGCGAACCTATGGCACGGGTGCCAGAGGCGGCACGCAGAGCCCTCTCTATGGGCACACACGCCGTCGCCCCAGTCCTAGGTCTTCACCTGGATTTTATAAAACCTTTTCGCTTTAGGCCTCCGCCACCGTGTCCCCCCCAAAAAGGTTCAATCAATCAGTCAATTTCAACTTCTCGAGGGAAAAAATAAGATCTTGCAAAGTTGGAATTGATTGATTGAACTTTTTAGTCCCACCCAGTCTGCCGTTACCACCGCAGCCACGCCCACCCAATTGGCCATGCCCACCCGGCACCCGACGATGCATGAGTGGGTTTTGGGTTGCACTTTGGGCACTTGGTCTCTAAAAGGTTCGCCATCACTGGCCTAAAAGGTTCAATCAATCAGTCAATTTCAACTTCTCGCGGGGAAAAACAAGATCTCGCAAAGTTGGAATTAATTGATTGTACTTTTTAGTCCCACCCAGTCTGCCGTTACCACCACAGCCATGCCCACCCAGTGGGCCACACCCACCTGGCACCCAACAATATATAAGTGGGTTTTGGGTCGCAGTTTGGGCACTCAGTCTCTAAAAGGTTCGCCGTCATTGATATAAGGAGTCTAGTTGCCCAATCTTGCTTAGCTTCTGAGACTAGACAAGACTGGTGATCAGGTGCTATGGCTAAGTAAAATATTCAGTAGAATATTAATATTAATCTCTTGCATATATACTAATCCAGAGTAATTGTTGTTAACCATTATTATTGGCATTATTGGATGCATCATGTCCAAAGCTATTATTTGACATGCATTTCATTGGCTGTTAGGGATCCACTTGGTTTCCAGTCTAATACTTTAGCTATAATTCTTTCTCTCCATAAGTTGTTGAAAACTATAACTGGATTGCTATTAAAAATAAATATAATTAAATCTTGTTTTGCTGTATTAAACTTTGAACTCTGGGGAGAAAATATGCTTCATTATAAATACATTTCCCATTCCTTCCATTTCCTTGGCTGGAAGGCACTGGGTCCAGCCAAGAAAGGAATATCCTCACCAGTAGCTGCCAGCGAACACAATTATTTCAGAGAATCCTGTTCCATTTAAAGAGGCTGTCAACCTGGCTGACAGACTGATTGATTATGAACTGGAGTTGAATAATCAGAAACATCACACTTTGAGGCATTCATTATAAGGTTTCTTTATTGTTGTTCTCATTATGTTGTGTTTTTTTTTAATGTAAGACATCTTGAATTGCCTTGTGATTGAGGTGGCATTCAGGTTGATTAAATAAAATCAATCAATCAATCACTCTTACAAAGTGTATATTTTTACAACTCATACATTCAGATAAAAAGTTGTTTCCCCAGAGAACAGAATTAAAGAGTTTGAGAAAATGTTAGAATCTCATGATAAAAGAATCCACGCCCTCTAAAAGACCGACAAATCACATTCCGAGGAGCTTGGCAACATGGCAAGATGAGCTAATTCCAATCCAAGGCCATTTATGCAAGACAAAATATTGCACTTTTTGTGCAGCCTCTAGTAACTGATAATATTTTTGTGAGATGTCCCTGTTTTTGTGAGATGTCCCCGTCGAAATTTAATCAGCTTTCTTGGTTTCATCAAGATGTCAATTTATCATAAATCAAATATAGTTGTAGGAATATTACTTAGGCAAACCCCAAGTGATAATATCTCGCAGTTCTCTAGGCAAACAAGTTCAGAATATGCAGAAAAGAAACAATCTCCCTTGACTTGCCTCCAAGATTGTCAACAATCATAAAGAATTTAATGAAGGTTGTGAGATAGCAAGACAACAAGGGAATAAGTATTTATCCTGTCTCTTCCTGGAAGTTGGAAGGAGACTATTTCAGTTGTTTCCAAACATCTGACAATACCATGTGAAATCATGCGAAATCCATTCAGATGTTGAATTACAACAGTAGTTTTCTCAATAATTTTGCATAGATCAAGGAAATGATATAGATATCAGCACAGACAATGAAACAGTATCTGTGAAAGAGAATTCCTTTCCTGGGCGGGTTGAAATGGGGTTTGGATCTTTGGGTTTTGAGCTTTGTTTAGACCGCCCAACACAGGAATTCCTCCTTCCGCTGAGAATGCAAAGAAGGACTTTTTTTTAAGCAGGTGACTCTTTTACCCTGTCCACTTAATAACTCTCACAATTGCTTAACAACCACAATTGGGAAAGCTAGGATTGTGATCACTGAGTGAAGCTGCCACGTGGGCCTCTTGCTTAACAATTGCAACAACTTACAACTGAAATTTCGTGCTCGTTTGTGGCCCTTAGTAACAAATTAACCCCCATCCTCTTAAATATTAATAAGCCAGCATTCTATAAGATTTAATTAACATAAATTCATATTGTCCTGCCTACAAATTATTTAGCACAAAATATGCTTTAAGG
Source organism: Protobothrops mucrosquamatus (assembly GCF_001527695.2). Lineage (NCBI taxonomy): Eukaryota > Metazoa > Chordata > Lepidosauria > Squamata > Viperidae > Protobothrops > Protobothrops mucrosquamatus. The sequence continues at coordinate 407,968 of NW_015387580.1, forward strand.
TTTACATTCCTTAATATGCTGAATAATTTGTAGACAGAACAATATGAAATAATATGGCTGATTAACATTTGATAAGTTTTTTGGGGGGTTGATTTGTTATTTGGTTTTGCTTGTTCAGAACTGAAAAAACTGATGAATATCTTCCACATTTCCTTCAATTAAATACCACCATTTGGAACAGCTCTTTGGTGTATATATAGTGGACTTAGTTTCTTAGCCAATTGAAAACATTTGCTCTCATTTCATTGGAAAAAATACATAATCAATCCAAAATCAAGCATTGTATATGTTTGATTGTCCTCATGACATCAATTAATTAATGACAATTAAAAATAGTTATCTCTACCCACTATTTGTATTTATGCCCATTATTTGTAATTGGAACCAACCCATACTATTGAATTAAGCCTCAAATTAATCTCCATTAGCTATTTCTCCCAAATACTTTAGACACAGGTTTTCAATACGTTTGTCATTTAAATCATGTAACAGTCATTATCTTTTTAATTAAATTGATCAATTATTCATGATCTCAGTTTGTAGAGAGGTCAACAAATAATAGGGTGGTGCATTGATCTGAATGCTAGACAAAAAGCAAAGAAACTTTTAAAGCTCAATAAATGTCCTTGTGACGATCAATATGTCTCAGCTTAACTGAGAGCAGCTGCTAGGATAAAAAGGGGGAATCATATATGTTTTTGTTGTTGTTAGTTGCGAAGTCGTGTCCGACCCATCGCGACCCCATGGACAACGTTCCTCCAGGTCTTCCTGTCCTCTACCATCTTCTGGAGTCCATTTAAGCTCACGCCTACTGCTTCAGTGACTCCATCCAGCCACCTCATTCTCTGTCATCCCCTTCTTCTATTGCCCTCCATCTTTCCCAGCATTAGGCCCTTCTCCAGTGAGTCCTTCCTTCTCATTAGGTGGCCAAAGTATTTGAGTTTCATCATATATGTTATATGCTGCTTATTATTCATTATCTAGCACAGACATATCAAACTCGCAACGTCACGTGATGTCGCGCAACGTATCGGGACAGTTTTGCCATTGCCGGCAATGGGGTGGGCGCGGCTTCCGCGTGACGCGTCCGGCCTGTGGCAGTTTGACACCCCTGATCTAGCATCTCCAGACATAGTTACATTAGCATGAATGAAAGGAGCCATTTATTCTGGACCTGGGACAAATGACATTTTTAAAAAATCTATTGCAAAATCAGTGTTCAAGTGTACTTATTAACATTATCATCAGCTGTGGCATCTGATTCACACAATTCTATTATAAGTCAAATTAATAAGGTTAATATGATTGATCACGGTATTTAATTGTCCCAATATAAAACTGGTTTTAGTGAGGTTTTTCACTGGGATTGTTTTTCAGCCTTAAGAGTTTGACCGTTCCTTTAAATGTAACCCATTTTATTTATTGCATAAAATTACTTTCCCCAAGATTTTGCTGTGAGTTCATATCTAATGTCCAGTGTTTTGCTGAGCTCTTTGATTTAGGCATAGCAGATTTTAGGCACTGTATATAAGTGTACGGCTTTATTTAAAATCATATTGTTCTAGTACTATCTTAATAGACACCATATTGTCATTTTGTTGGATTAGATTTCAAATAATTAATTCGAAATTCTGATTGTAACCCTTAAATGTTGGTAGCTTTGTAACAGAATATGTAAGTGGTATTTCCTGTCTTGAGAAACTGCTTGAGTACTATTGTTTCAGCTCCAAGTTTGTTTGATGACAGATGTACAACAGGCTATGCCTAATATGAAACCCACTTGTTCAGAACTGCCCTTCTGTGCACAAAAGTGCCTCAAAGTGTAGTCTAAGCTGTGGTTCACCTAATAAATGATTATAAAATAGATAATGAGTTAGCATGGATGTATTCACAAAGACCAAGTGTATATTACACTAAAACCATAAAGTGGTTGTTTTGTTTTAGCTTAGAACAGAACAAAACATTGCGTTTTATTTAAAATCATGGTTAACCAAACTATGGCTTTGCAGAAGTTTTGAATTTAGCACCATAATTGAAAGTCTACAAGTAGCTGTCTCACTCCTATTTCAAGACTAAGCTCCTACACCTTGAGTAGTAAGATTCTCATAAAATCCTCTTCTCAAATTATTTAATTCATGTGTCTGTACACAAATTTAAATAAAGAGAGATGCCTTCTGAAAAGACTCTGTTTGGAGTGAATCATCTGGCTTACAAATCAGCAGCAAGTTGGCTCAGTCAAGGAGAAAAAAAGCATGATATGAATTAGAAGAAACAGGCACTGAACTTGCCAAGCCAGAGATAGATCTTGGAGTTTTAGCAGAATAATAGAATTGGAAGGGACTTGGAGGTCTTCTAGTCCAACCCCCTGCTCAAGCAGGAAACCCCATACCATTTCAGGCAAATGGTTGCAGCAGAGTATCTGTCCACATTATGTCCCATGGGTCAAAAGATAAAATGGATGTCTGAATGCAAAGGTTTCTTAGAAAGCTCAGCTTGGAAGCTCAATAGAAATAACTTGGTAGGGTTGCTTAGTTTTCCTTTTAGCCAATGAAAAATTAAGTCGTAACAGCCTTCACGAGGAAGCCACGTCTCTTAAGTATCCTTAAAGCCATGTTTTCAGAAGTTAATTGGGTAAAAAGTGGCACCCAGGGGGTTCTTCAAGCTGTTCATCTGTGGATATGAAAACATTTCAGTACTCAGTAATGTCTCCAGCCAAATAATTAGATTAGCTAGTTTAAAAATACCTTCATGGTGTATTGGACTGTTGACCTAGTAGCCAGCCAGTTATGCCCTATATATATCTGTGTGTGTGTGTGTGTGTGTGTTTTCGTAGATTTTCATGGGTACAGGTATGCAGGTCTTGGCGTATTCGGGTCTTTTCCCATGTAAGATTGAGAGTATCTTGGCGATGTTTCGACGAGGTCCCACGAGGACACACCATCTTCCAGCTGCTGCTTCTACCCTGGAAAGAGCACAAAATCCTCCCTACACACCATCTTCCTTAGATTAGTGAGGAATCTGAGGAAGATGGTGTGTAGGGAGGATTTTGTGCTCTTCCCAGGGTAGAAGCAGCAGCTGGAAGATGGTGTCTCTTCGTGGGACCTCGTCGAAACGTCGCTAAGATACTCTCAATCTTACACGGGAAAAGACCCGAATACGCCAAGACCTGCATATATATATACACATAAAGGTACTCCATGATTTATGACTGATTGCTTAGCAATTGCTTAGCAATCGTTGAAGTTATGATAGATCCCCCCCCCAAAAAAGGTACGTACGACTGGAATTCAAAGTTACGACGGACCCTGAAAAAGAAACCCAGATTTGAGGTTATAATAACTACCACCCTTCCAGTCACATGACCACCTTTTGGGCACTTGGCAACAGGCCTGCATGTACGGCCATTTGTAGCAGCTCACAGTCATGTGACTCCAATCTATTACAATATATTTTCACCAGAAAACAACATTCACTTCTGGTTTCTGGGCAAAATACCCTTTATAGCAAACAGTGGGTTTGCTTAACAGCCCAACATTAGCTTAACAACTGCCATGTCTACTTAACAACTGCTGCAAAAAATAATAAAATTGGGTGCGGTTACATAATGACCCACTTAATGACCATCAGGACTTACAAATGTAATTGCAGGCTCAATTACAATCGTTAAGTCAAGGATTACCTATATTACGATCAGGATCTTGTTCCATATTTCCATATTTTGGAATCAGCTTTCAGTGAAAATGGCATACAGGTAGTCCTCGACTTACAACAGTTCATTTAGTGACCACTCAAAATTACAATGACACTGAAAAAAGTGACTTATGACCATTTTTCACACTTACGACCATTGCAAAATCCCCATGGTCACGTGATCAAAATTCAGATGCTTGGCAACTGACTCATATTTATGACGGTTACAGTGTCCCGGGGTCATGTGATCAAATTTTGCAACCTTTTGAGGAGCAATGTCAATGGAAAAGCCAGATTCATTTAACAACCATGTTACTAACTTAACAACTGCAGTGATTCACTTAACAACTGTAGCAAGATAGGTCATAAAATGTGGCAAAATTCACTTAATAAGTGTCTCGCTTAGCAACAAAAATTTGGGGTTCCATTGTGGTCGTAAGTCGAAACCTGTAGTTTCATTTCAAACTTAAGCAACGGGCTGGAAATGTTGGCCCCATTATATACTGTATGTCTTAAACTTGCCCGTTCTTTCTGGAAGCACAAAACAGAATAACTGAACTTTGTCCCTAACACCAATTCTGGCCATGGAAGGAGAAAGCTGCAATGTTAAACATTAGAGATGTCTGCACATACTTTCCATTTGTCACAGTTATTACCAGGGCTTTTTTTCTCATAGAATGCCCAGAACGGAGTTCCGGTACTTTTTTTGGATGGAACCTTGTAGGGTAGGCAAGGCGGGTTGTATGATGTGTGTGAGTTCTGGCACCTTTTTTTTTTTAAAGAAAAAAAAGTACTGCTTATTACTAGGTGTATCATTATTTTTCTATGGATGAAAGAGTCAGTTTAAAGTGAAGAAGCCTTTGAACCAACAATCTCTTTTGTCCAGCTATTTACATTCAACTCTCCAATTTCTGATAGAACAGCCTGCCCATAGTCAGGGGGCTACAAGAGCCTGCCCATAGTCAGGGGGCTACAAGAGCCTTCCACAGAAGCACACAGAAGCAAAATCTCTTACTGTAATCCTTGTTTGTTGTAATTTCATTACATGCTTTCAATAACATGTGGCTGCTACAGAAACTCAACACAATCTGTGGTAACACAAACATGGGATAACTTTCCAATAGAGACTCTGCTGCAACATAGGCAGCACTTCTGCAAGGATGCCAACGTCTGTTGTTCTCCACTTAGACCAGGAGTCCCCAACCCCCAGTCTGTGGACCAGTACCAGTCCATGGCCTCTTGGGAACTGGGCCACAGAAGCTGCGAGTGAGTGAACGAAGCTTCATCTGTGCATGTGCGGGATCTAGGTTGCTCATGTGACACCATCCCCTGCACACCTCTGGTCTGTGGAAGACAATTTTTCTTCTGAAACAGGTCCCTGGAGCCAGAAAGATTGGGGACTGCTGACCTAGGCTTCAGAAAGAGAAAGGTATTTCAGAAAGAGAAACTATATAAATGGCAGGGCAGGAACTGCTGCGCACAGAAAAAACCCCAAGTCTTGTTGAGAATGTTGAGCCATGAAAAGGAAGAAAAGTCCTGAGAAGAAAAAGCAACATTAGTCATAAATACCAATAGAAGAGACTAGATAATTAATCACAGGTAATTAGAAAGATGGCATGAAGTCTACCTTCCTTCCCATTTTACAGCTTTAGATTATTAATTTAAAACTGGCAAAAGAGCTTCAAGACAGGGTTGAAGAACAGGATTATTTAAAAAAAAAAATATCTTAGATGATACAACCAGATATAAGTTTGCCATAGCAGGGAACCATGTACATATAATCCATTCAGGCATAAAGGTTCAAAAGTTGAGCACTGTAGGAGACATTTTTCTTCATATCTAAATGAGGTTCTTCTGAATAAAAACCGCTGTATGAATATTTTATGGGTGAATCATAAAAAATAATTTTGGCAGAAAAAAGAAATACTGGGTTTGTCCACCAAACTGAATTCTGTCTTCCTTCTCATTTCACAGCTTTAGATTATTCATTTAAAACTGGCAAAAGTGCTTCAAGGCAGGGTTGAAGAATAGGGTTATTTTTTAAAAAAAATCTCTACGAGGATACAGCCAGGTACAAGTTTGCTATAGCAAGGACACATGCACCTATAATCCATTCAGGTGCACAGTTGTTCAAAACCTGAACACTCCAGATGACTTTTTCATATCTAAACAAAGCCCTTCTGCATAAAAACCACTGTGAGAATATTTTATAAGTGAATCATAAAAATAATTTTAGCAAGAAAAAAAAATATTGAATTCCCTTTGCCAGACTACAGAAATAAGGAGATTTCATAACACCATTCTTATCCCAGAAGGGAGAAGTAATTATCTATATTAAATATGCACATATATATATATATATTATACTTTCACTTAATACAGATATACAGAAATGCAGCCATTCATATTTTGTCTCTTTAAAACAAAATTTAAAAGGAATAGTATTTTTAAAAACCTATCCAAAGTTATGGTATCTTTTTACAAACATATAGTTTATTCCCCTCATGGACGGTTTTGAAAAAAAGAATGGATAGCATCATAAAATTCCTTGGTTTTGAATAAAGTGTCAGTATATATCTGAGTTTATTTAATTCACAGCAGTGACAAATAATTTCCCCAACAACAGCTCTTAAGTTAAAGAATGAATTAAAAACACAGACTGTAAAATACAAGCAGAGCAATTAGAATACATTTGCTTTGCAATGAGAACGTGAATAAAGCAGAAGCCCAACTGCGCTTATATTAATTAGGCAAACAGAAGTGGCATTGCCAAAAAGATTTAATCAAGTTCTTGCTTTTACCTGCACAAAATGTTCTTCTTTTCTACTTGTCTTTCTTTAGCTCTGTTTTCCATGGAAGTCAAAAAGCTCCCCCAACCTCAATATATCACTTTTCCAGTTCTCAGTTCAAGAATGTTCCTTTTAGTCACTTCTTCTTCTCTCGCCTGAGATCAACATGAACTTTTCGTCACTTGTCCACCAGTCTAAAGGCAATTGGAAAGTGCTATCAGCCAGGCAAATTATGAAACAAATCAAAGTATTTAACTTGTATCAATAATTTATTGGAAAAATAGAAATACATGTATTCCTCAACTTACGGCCAGTCGCTGGACAACCATTTGAAGTTATATTGGACACCCCAAAAGAGTCTTACAACCCAGTTCCAAAGTTCCAACAGCCAAACTTCCCCCACGGTCATTTTGGAACACTCAGCAACTAACCCACATTTACAGACATTTACAGAGTCCTGTGGCCACATGATCATGATTCTCAACATGTTTGTCAAAAACCAGCATTTACTTCTGGGTTTTGGCAAAAACACCCTATAGCAATCAATGGGTTCATTTTAAGAACCACAGAGATTCACTTAACTGCTGCCACAAAAAAGATTGTAAAATCGGGTCAATCATGTGGGTGACCCGCTTTACAACCATCGTGTCTTGCAACCATAATTTAAGTTTATTACCATCATAAGTTAAGGACTACCAGTTTGGTAATATTTAGACAAATATTACCAAACCGTCTATTCTCCAAATAGCTGATACTATAACATTAATACTGCATTGTAATTAGCTGAACATGAAGAAAACAGTTTGGGTGCTTGACAGGATATATGTCCTGTATTTCAATATCAGTAATTGAACTTCCCAGTTATCTAAAATGCAAGTTGGCTCCTAACTTCGGGACCCCGAACACACTTGTGCTTAAATGAAATTTAGCAAGCTGAGTCAAGCATTTGAACAGTGATTGTCATTGATTTCAGGCAGGGTAGTCATTTAATTTTGTAGTCCACTGGTTATGTCCCGATTTGCATACAGAGATTTTTCTTCCTCCAATGACATACCAGAAATAAATAAATAATATCTGTGAAAGATGAAAAAGATTTGTCAATGTTATTATAAGACGTTCTGTGGCCGATGCAACTACTGCGTAGAAAATAGAAACAATGGCCAGTATGTGGGTATAGTCAAAGTGTTAACTGCATTTTAATACATTCTCAGACAAATATCTACCTCATCAGAACTTTTTGGCTGTTCCAAACCAAATCACAGATCTTACATCACTAGAGCACTGCCACTATTATAACCTCACTAGAGCACTAGCATTATTCTAACCTTCCTAGAACAGTTTTGAACCTTTAGCCCATTCTTTCAGAAAATATATAAAATTGTACAGACCATTAATATTAGAGATCATTTTTCTCCCCTTGGAAAATTAACCAGCAATTGAACAGCCCTTTTAGGATCTAGGGCAGTATACAAGTACTGGCAATTATTGACAAGAATGAATTTCTCATACTAATTAGAACTTATGTAAGCAAATGTAAGTGTTCTCCTAACCGATCATTAAATTCTTACTATATATAAACTTGAAGAAGTTGGAACCAATATGAATGAGCTAGTTTTATGAATTGTTTTAGAAGATTCAAACGCTGGCCCAGCAAAGAAAAAGATTATCTAAGGATTAGAAGGATTAAAAGGTATCTAATCCTTCTAAGTGGAATCATCATCAGTTTAACGTAGGGCTTCTTCCTTCTTTCTTTCCTTTGCTTCAGTCAGGTTCCTTTCTTCTGAAGTAGTCCAGTGTCTTTTTCCATAACTGTTTCAGTAAGATAGTTCTTAAAATTGTTGTCACTCAATCACCCAGTTCTGTCTATGGGCCATTTTTTGTAATAGTGTCCTCATATAAATGCTTCTGTAAAGAAGGGTGCTTCCTGTAATGGCATAACACAACATTTATGTTTTGTTTTAATGTGGGAGTCAGTGCATCCCTTTGATAGCAGTGCATATTTCTGGGGGCAACTAATATTCCTGTCTTCTATGACTGCCCCTGGGTTAACAGATACATATATTGTGTCTTCTGATATTGACTGACAATTAGTGACCTTCATGCAAATTCCATTAATTTAGAAAGCAGCCTAATATCAAATCAGGCCATCGGTGACCCTGACTGGCAGTGGCTCCCCAGAGTTTCCAACAGAGCTTTTCCTAGCCTGACTTAGAGATGCTGAAAATGATGAGTGGTATCTTAGCATGCAAACCAGATACTCCGCTGCTGAGCTGCAGTATCTCATAAGTGGACTTGTGACTGTTTTCTTAAATCAAATCCACTTCATTCCCTTCTTACTTCTGGAGTGAAATAACTGATTGAATAAAGAAATAATCAAAATGCAAAGGAGCTATACCTATTGGTTATGTGAGCATGAATTGTGAGTGGAAAGGTGTAGAAAACCGGAATGTCCTATTAACATCCAAAATTGGGACTTTTGGTTCAAAGCCAGGAAGTGGAGTTCCTATTTGTGGATATGCCTGCATGCTCTAGTTTAAAATGAATGCCTGTGTTTTATAAAGTCATAAATGAGCCTCGAAAGAAGATCAGGAGGTCACTTTAAAGAATTATTCTAATTCGAACATTCCATCTGCAATATAGATTAGAATGTGTAATCCTGGATCATTGTTTGGTTATTCTGAATAATGGAAAAATATAGCTCTGGTGCTGCAAAGAACCTAGTACAATACAAACTGATATATTCTGAATTGTAGTCAGAATCATTCTTAATAGTGACATATGACATGCTGGAATAAGAGATGAAGTTCCTTGCTGAATATAAAGAACAGTTTATGTGAGACCACCAAAGATATCGGTTTTTATCAGAGGGAACTTTCCTTTAGTACAACCCAGCTAAAAATATTCTGAAGAAATGTCAACAATCACATTTTGGCTTATTCACTGCTAGTGAGTATGCCCAACTAGAAGCTGTACTTGAATGTATCACTGTATAACATGGCACACATTTATATTTGAACTAGTTTTGTATCTCCTTTCCCTTCATCTCCAAGATCTTTATTCATATGGAAAGGGCTTAAATACTTTAATAGAGTGCAGGGAACATTATTTTGTCAAGAAAATTACAAATTGCATTGAATGTTGGCATCCATGTCAGGGTTACTTTTGAATGATGCTGCCTGCCATTTTATTTTGACCTCATATCAATAGGTTAAGTACTATAGAGACTGTTTCACTGGCAGTGCTCTCTCTCTCTCTCTCTCTCTCTCTCTCTCTCTCTCTCTCTCTCTCTCTCTCTCTCTCTCTCCCTCCCTCCCTCCCTCCCTCTCTGTGTGTTTCAGTATCTCTTATAACTCACACAGATTCTCTAACACATTTTTTACACATTCATACATTACACATTCACCCTTTCTTCAAATTGCCTTTTAGATCAACATAGCGTTCTTAATAATAATAAGCATGGGGTTATATAAAGATCTTAATGTGTCTTAGGCCTCTTAAAATTATCTAATTAATCCAGTGACAACTTCTTTTTAATCTATGTTCAGGGAAGATCATTTCATCCACCACTGGAAGTTGGATGAGTTGGAATTACATGGCAGTTCAGATGAGGTAGCTGGCAAGTTGGCATCACACAACAAAAGGGAGAGGTTGCAAAGAAAAGCAGTATTGTTAGATATTTAAGAACACAGGCAATACTCAACCATTCATTTGCTGACTGTTCAAAGTTACAATGACACTGAAAAAAATGTGACTCACAAGCGGTGCTTGCATTTACTACGGATGCAGCATCCCTACGCTCACAGGGTTAAACTTTGGGAGCTTGGCAACTGGTATGTATTTGCAGCAGTTGCAGCATCTTGGAGTCATGTAAATGTCACTTCCCAGCTGGCTTCCAGGAAGCAAAGTCAATGGGGAAGCCAGATTTGCTTAAAGATCGCAAGATTCACTTAACAGCTACAGTAATTTGCTTAACAACTGTGGCAAAAAGGCCATAAAATTAGGCCCAACTTGCTTAACAACCACCTCAGTTAGCAAAAGAAATTTTGGTCTCAATTGTGGTCATTGAGGACTACCTGTATCAAGTTACTCTCTGTCCCAAACATTTGGCTCAAGTTCATGAACACATGCACATCACTTTATTTGTCTAAACTTGACTATGCTATGCTAGATACCCTCTTCCTTCCTTCCTTCCTTCCTTCCTTCCTTCCTTCCTTCCTTCCTTCCTTCCTTCCTTCCTTCCTCCCTCCCTCCCTCCCTTCCTTCCTCCCTTCCTTCTTTCCTCTTTCTAACTCCATGGCCAGCCACCTGTGCCACCTGTGCTACTGTATAGTGAATAAAGAGGATGGCTCGAAAGACAGAGGGAAGATTGACTTCCAAGGCAGCTATCAGATTAACCAAACTTAAGCCCAGACCCAAAAAATTATTTATATAAAAACACCTTAGAAGCCCCCCCCTACCCCAATTCTCATGAAGATAAAAGAGGGAAGGTGGATAGTAGATTCATATTGCAAGGTTCGAATAGCTGTTCTAATAAAAAGTGGCTTTTTGTTCGTGTGCTGTCTGTTTTTTATTTTGGTCCTTCTAACAGGGCTGACATACCATCTTACATAAACTACAAAATAAAAAGTAATACATGTGCGGAATTAGAAGCATAGGCCTACTCTGGACTGAGGCTAGGGTTGCCAGGTCTGTTTCCAAAAAATAGCGGACAAGCGGGGGGGGGGTGTTAAGTAGTAAAAAAAGTAGACTGTACAGCTTTAGATTACGTACCATTTCATCATAAAGCTTTTGAATAAAAAAAGTGTCCACTATTTTGTGAAAAAAAATAGTGAACATAATGTGAAAAAAGTGGACTGTCCACTCAAATAGTGGACACCTGGCAACCCTAACTGAGGCTTTGCAACGGGCTGTCATGAACGCAAGTGCCAGCTGTCTTGTTCCTGCATGGTGACATTATACATACAAAGAAAAGGAATGGAGCATATGGCACTTCGGCTGATACTGCTTTTGCAATTTTGAAGAAAGCAGCCATACCCTGGGACAACCTATAGTGCTGTGCTTTGCTGGAATAATTTGAGGGACTATATTCATTTGCCTTGGATAAGAACAAGATTCCCAATAATGGAGGAATGCCTCTTGGTCTGTAATGAATTTCTTGTATTGTTTCCTCATATGTGAATAATTTTCTGTCTATGTCGTAAGGTGTTGTTCTTTAGTTTTGATATAGTTTGCTTTGTTCAATAAATCTTTTCAGCTTCTACCTCAGGCCTGGATCTGTTGCCTTTGAATCCACAAAACTAATGTCCTCCTTTTGCTGTGGTGCAACAAAAGACTGGAAATCTAAAAAGTCCTATGTGAGACAAAAGGATTTCTCCAGATATCCAAGACTTCGGTCATTTCATCTTTCAAATGAGGCCCTTCACCTGCTACTTACGGTCCCTGGGAAAGAACACAAGAAGATAAAAGACCTGAGAAGCATAGGATGGTTATGTATCCTAAGTTCCAGTTGGATTCCAGAAATGTTCTCTGTTGAAAGGGACATTTCATTGCAGTCCTGTTTTAGGTCAGAAGTACTGAGAGGATGAAGTCCATATAAAGGTTTTAGTCCAAATCCAATTTCAAGATAACAAGGCTTAAGAATAAAAAATATCCATCCAAAGTTTTCCTCTTGGACAGCTGACTGAGCAAACACACAGATCACTGGTCATTGTCTTCCACACCAAAGTGAGCTATGTTGGGCTTCTATTTTAGTTATAGTAACCTTGTCTAAAACTTAACCTGCAAATATAAATTTTAAGTAAATCATGCTTGTTCTGAGTAGACAGGTTAGAGATTTCTAGCAAAAAGAAACACAGAATTGGCCTTTCAGATTCCCAGCTTCTACAAATTTCAAAACAAGAATCTTTGTCTCAAAACTGGTAAATGGTTTTTATTTGGTTTCATTTTATAACCGGCCTCAATACCCATGGTGAGAGGCTTGTTTATGATCAGTCTAAATTTGCATAGGTACACATGGACATGTATTTATGAATAAATGATTTACAATAGGATAGAAAAGACCTGAATGAGCCTCATAAATTTTTAAAGATATTAAGAAGCAACCATTTCTTGCATGTCTCAAATTCAAGGGCATTTTCTGTGTCCAGAATAACAAGGTGAGATTAATCTTCTAGTTTTCTGTAGCTCTCTCATGCATAGCAGATATGTTACTTGATATGTGTAAAAGAAAAGAATTACCCTTATAGTTTCAAAGAGTAGATGTTGAAATGATTGCTTATGAAGAATATATTTAACAAGTATATGTCTTGCTGGTTTATTGTTAATGTAGATTCTAACATTTACTTTACCCATCAAAGCAGCATTTTAGCCTTCAGTTTCCCATTAAAGTCAATGAATGTCACACTGCTAAAATATACTCAGTTGATTGGAAGTGTACTAGTTGCCATGCTGGGTGCCTGGCAGTCATGAAAATGTCACAAAGGGGCAAAAATAAGCTTGAAAAATATAATTAAAGTGACAGTCGACAAAAAGTCACTAAAATGGTGCTATAGCTGGTAACTATAGCAACCAATACAACACAAGAGAATGAGCACTATATAATAGAATGAAAACAGCGCATTTAATAGGGAAATTAAGAATTTAACCATGTGGCAATCCTCCTCCTTCTCGTTAATTTGTACAACAGGTTTAATGAACAATGTGATTTGTTTGTATTATACCATGACAACCTTGTGAAATAATAGTGACTCTCAGTTTTTCAAATGATGGCCCACATCTGTTGACAGAGTTGTCGAAATGAGCTAAACTTAATTGCAGTTTGATTACTTGAAACCAATGGAATATATTACTCACAATTAGGTCATAAAATGAAAGGCTTACTAATCATTGAAGGCCAACTACAAAGGCAATGGCAGAAGGTACATGTGAGGCCAAATATTGAATGTTAATGAATGTTCAGAAAAGCCTTAGAAATCTGAATTACTTTGTAAGGAAGCCAAATTATATGGAAGCCTTGCTAAAGATGCTGACTTTAATATTTAATCTATAATCCTTCTACAAAACAAAGAAAATTCACTGAACCATATAATGGAATCATATGAAAACGTAACAAGATTGAATAAAGGATATGTCACAACGGATAACTAAAATATAGCTAGGACATAAATATCTTTGAAAAGAAGTGATGCAAGTAGAAGAAATATGTAAGAAGTAGCTTATTCAAAATATGAGAGCCTGTTTGGTATAGTGGTTAAGGCATCAGGATAGAAACTGGGAGACTGGGAGTTCTAGTCCCGCCTTAGGCACAAAGCCAACTGTGTGACCTTGGACCAGTCACTCTTTCTTAGCCCTAAAAAGGAGGCAATAGCAAACCTGTTCTGAAAAAACACCAGCAAGAAAAACTGCAGGGACTTGTTCAGGTAGCCTCTGACAATCAGGCATGATTGAATGGAAGAAAATAAATTCAAAATTTGGGATTAAAAACAAAAAAAGAGCAAGTCCAAAAATTACCTCTTCTGGTTTTAATATCAAATACAGTATATATATATTCCATGAAGATTATGCTAAAATTATTAATGTATAGAAAACTCTTGCAATATATCAGACTTAATTGTTTACCAAACAAAAATGAAATTAATTGAAAATCTCCATAGAATGATTAGAAGTGCCTTCTTAATTCCACTATCTGGACAGAATGGACAGCCATTTATCCAAAATGGTCTGCACAGGGGGTTGTACCTCCAAGGTCCCATCCTACCAGTGGTGGGATTCAGCCAGTTTGCACCAGTTCGACAGAACTGGTAGCTTATTTTTTGTTGTCCAGGCCCAGAATAGACTTCCGGAAGCAGCATCCACACAGAGAACCGGTTGTTCACATATTTGAATCCCACCACTGAGTATACGCCAGAAGAAAGTACAAAATCAAGGTGGTCATTTCAGAGATGTGATTGAATTTGAAATGCCCATAATTGAAAATATAGAAACCTGCTAGAGCTTATATATAAATTGCTACTGAAATCTGATTTGGAGACAGAACAAATTAAAGATGGCATAATCAAATGGTGCAGAATATAAACAGGAAAATTGATCTGCAGCAATGGGAGTATCAATGGAAGACAAAAAAAAAATCAAATCCAATTTGAATTAACAATAGAAAGTGCTATAAGATGTTCTTCCACTGATATATTACCCCAGTAAATGAGTGTTAAATGGGCAGTATTTCTTATTATTCCCATTTTTTATCTGAATTATTGTATTCGGTTTGTTTGTAATTTGTATACTGCAGAAAATCATCCCGAGTTAGCAACTTTATAAATGTAGAAATAGCTTTAAAAAAAAAAAAAAAAAAAAGCCTGAACTTCTCTTTTATACACCCAAAATCCTCCAAATGGTCTGGATTCCAACTCCTAGTTATGGGATTTTATATCCTAGTTGGAAGAAACTGAGCCAATTTTGGTCTTCAACAACGCCTTCCTAAAAATAAGAGGTTTCAAATCTGCAGCCTGCAAAGGCAAGAACCAAACCCAAAGGCAGTAATAGTGATGGAGATATACTCATTTCTTTTCTGCAAAAGGTTATTTGAAACTCCTTACTGTATATAGATAAACTCCCAAAGTGCCATTCAAGGAAACAATGCACAAGAAATTTATTAGATTGGAAATGAACATTCTGGACACATGTAGGAAAATTGAGGCAGACAAGCTCAGTGGGTTAAAAGCAATAACATTCTGGATGACAACAAATTAAAAAATGTGATGCAGCTTGTTTATTGATTGCAAAGAGAACTCTCACCCAGGACTCTTCCCTGGTGATCAGTTTCACAGTTGCGCTAGCACTAAATTAGCAAATGAGTGAACTTTTCATTACAACACATTATTGCAATGGAAATGATCAGAAAGATGTGGTAGGTTCAGAACAGACCCTGAGATTATTGTAATGAAATATGGCTGGGATAAAGAGGGGAGTCAAAAGACCATTCAGAGATTCCTTCAATGTTCTAATGCTTTGGAACTAAAGATTTAAGTGAGGATGGATCCCTTGAAGCTATGAATCTTAAGATCTAATAAGGGTTGTGACAGTGTTAAACATAACTATAAACCTGTCTCTAAATCCTAAATTTATAGATACTTTTGAGGTGAAATTACACAGGTATATGTGTATGTGAACATATACATACAAAACTGAATAAAAAATAATGCCTTTACCTCCATAACTTTAGTTTAGTTAGGGCTATTTAAATAGTAATTGTTGTTTACTTTTCCACATAATTGTCACTGTTCAGGCAACCAACCACGGACAACTTCTTAAAGTCACAATAAAAGAATTCCAAACTTTGTCTCTTCTGTCAAGGTCTGAGAGTGTTTTCCATTTCTTCATGTGAGTCAAACAGATGCCCACAAAGTTGTTCGTTCGATTTTGGGAAAAGGTGGAAATCACCTGGGGTTAAATGTGGACAGTATGGAAGATAATAAGATCCAGCTTTGCAGTTGCCTCTTGGGTGTCTTGTGAGACCTAGTACTGTCATAATGCAGCAAAATTTCCTTCTTGCACTCTGACTTCTGTTTAGTAATTGTTTTGAAGTTTGAGTGTTATCTGACTTGATAGTGGTGCTAGGTTCAAGGACGTCCACTTGAATAACAGCATTGCATATTTTTAAAAAAATCTCTGTGATCATAATTTTTCTTCTCCTGAAGCCTGGGTTATTGATTGATGGAAAGGAAATTTTATGATGATATTCTATGGATTGACATTTTATTTCTGGATCATAAGGTTGAGCTCCTGCTTTGTCAGCTGTCATGATGCTGTGGGGACATTCCTTCTCTTCATTCTCATTGCATGGCAAATTTGAACTTTTGAAGCTTTCATCTCTGTTGACTCCATTACCCATCTTTTTCACATCTTCCAATATCAAAGAACATAAATGGTGTCGCCAACACATTCTGTAAGACACCGAGCTTTCCCTTTGAGTGAGCTACTAATTGTCTTTCATCGGGCTATCAACCTTTCTCTTGTGAAAGTTGGTTGCTGTCACAAGTCATGTACTTTGTTCTTGGTCACACAAATCAATTCTTCCCATTTCACCTTCTTGACATCTTTTGGCTCAGCATAAAACAGCATCCATACTCATATTATACACAAACTACATTCAGCAGTGAATACTTCATCAGTTAAAAATTCAAAACATTGCACATTGCTTAAAGTGCACTGATGAGTTCTTTCTGCAGGCTTTTATTTCACAAACAATAGTAGCACAACCATTTTCCATCACCATTTCCTACCAAGTGAAATGAAAGAACAGATGTTAAGGAACACCACAGAGTTTTTTAGTGCATCGTTATTGCCATTTGTGGCAACTTACAACATTGGGGGCATTATTTTTCATTCAACCCTTGTACATATACATACAAACATATACATAATATAATTAAGTAAAAGTACCAGAAGGAGTTGTTGCAGCTGGAACATTCACTGTAGTTCAGCGGTTCTCAACCTATGGGTCGTGACCCCATTTGGGGTCGATCGACCATTTCACGGGGGTCGCCAAGCAAGGCTGTCCGCCATTTTTTTCCCCTTTTCCGGCGGGTGCCTTACCTCCCTTGAGCTGGACCAGCTGGTGGTCGGCCTGCTCCGTCTCTGCCGCTTGCCAGCTACGCCTCGGCTGGCGCAGGGGGCGGAACCACGCATGCGCGGCACTCCCGGGCAGGGAAAGTCCTCGACGTATGACCGGTTGGGTAGTCCTCGACTTACGACTGGTTTAGTCCTCGATGTACGACCGATTTAGTCCTCAACTTATGACTGGTTTAGTCCTCGACTTACGACCGGTTGGGGGTCGCGGCATTAAAAAGGTTGAGAACCACTGCTGTAGTTCATGTTTTAGTTTTTTAAAGGTAGTTTTCCTTCACTTTCTCTTTTCATAGAGCAACCTTCAAAAAAGATAATTATTTACTGCAATTCATCAAACACATGTAGATAAACACTTACTGTATATATCAGAGAGATGGAGATGACAAAATTATATTGCCCAGAGTCACTGGAGGGCAATGAGATGGGCAGTTTCTAAATTTGATGAAAAATAAAATGAAAAATAATGATGTTTTTCTTATTCCTGAACCCATTCTGTGAATGAACAGGAAGAATTTGGATGGTTATTGGCCTGCTTGAAGACTGTTTGGGCGAAACCTTTTTGACTGATAGAGCTTTCTTCAAGCTCAGACTTGCCAATATAGGCCGGACCAGGATGACACTGTGATGAATATTAACATAGATCTGGGAAACTTAGGGTAATCCAAAATAAGGAGGAATTCATTTAAATGTGTTATATAAAGGTTTGGGAATCAGAAGATTGAAAAGCCCGATTATTAAGTGGGGCTGAGCAGTTTCTCTCAAAACTACACCAACTGCAATGGCTCCAAATCAATGTTAGAGCTACTTCATTGTGCATCATTTTAGATATAGAACCAGAAAGACAGAGACCAAATTATCCAATATATTGTCTTTTGTATTGGCTAAATATCTCAAAAATGCTTTTCCAAAAGGCAACTGGACATTCTTGGGGTTTTTTTTCCCCTTGAAAGCATTTTGCTTCTCATCCATGAAGTTTCTTCAGTTCATTGGTTGAGAAGTAAAATGTTTTCAAGGAAAAAACCAAGAAAGTCCAGTTACCTTTTGATAAAGCACCTTTGGGACAACCATGACCTGGATGATTGAGAATTGCCATAGACGTATTGGCTAAATAGTTCTATCTAAAGCTAGTTTGGTGTAATGGATAAGGTGCCAGCCTAGAAACCAGGAGACTGTGAGTTCTAGTGCCATCTTTGGCATGAAACCAACTGACTGATTTTGGGCCAATCACTCTCAGCAGGCAATATATTTCTGAGAAACCTCTCCAAGAAATTTCAGGGGCCAGTGCCAGGAGTAAATATGACTAGAAGGCAAAACGTCTATTTATTTATCGCTTCTTTCTTATGCTTTTTGGGGAGGGGGAGCAAACAAAAAGTTCTCTTTCATCCAGCTCTTTCATTCACTTTCTAGCTTCTCATAGTTTTAGTCTGGGTTGCAAATAGATCTATGCTGTCTATATATTAGCATGACTTTTAAGGCTGCATTTTTGCTTGCTTTTTGTAGTTATGGTACTTTGTAAATACTTAACACTTTATGTGTTTGGACGAATGTGCCATCAAACTGAGAGGACATGTACTGTAATACATTTCACAAAGCAAGTCACTCAATGCATAGACATAATTATATTATTTGACATGACACATTCACTTCTCTTGTCTGTCGAAATGATATTTCTGCATTTTCAATGCTCAACCTTTTCTAAGCAGTTGAAATTTAATGGCAAACTATGTGACAACTGAACTGAGAGACCCTACAGAAACTGAACATTTGTACCTCTGGCAGTAATAAATCATAGATAGTTCTCTGACAACGTGACAATTATAATTTGTGCCACTCTTACTGGGTGTTCTTTATAAGTTATGAAGAGGGACAAAGTAACACCCTAAGAATTAGCAATCTTACTGATGGGAAGGTAACACAGTCATTGGCAGCTGAGACCTGCTTTCCCACTGTAGATGAGACTATAGAAGTTTCACTTCATCTAACTCAGATTGCAGTCCCTCTCATTCAGTACAATCTGCCTTTGACCCAAATCAATATTTTTAAAA
The DNA here is from genome assembly GCF_001527695.2 of Protobothrops mucrosquamatus. NCBI lineage: Eukaryota > Metazoa > Chordata > Lepidosauria > Squamata > Viperidae > Protobothrops > Protobothrops mucrosquamatus. The sequence continues at coordinate 427,115 of NW_015387580.1, forward strand.
GATATTTGCACTCCTAGCACCTCTGAAAATGATTGTGAAGGCCGGTCTGTGCTCTCCAATAATGACTTTCTAATTTTATCTGGGGATTCTGGATAGTGAAAATAGAATCTTCTCACGGAAATCATGAACTCCACAATTATCTCTGCAAGCACCAGTAAAACTCATAGTGATATGAATTGTATATAGAGATTATATGCCTCTTGGAAGGGGCCTACTTCAGAATTATTTTGATTAAAAATTTTCCTCATGTATGGGTATCTTTGTAGTATTTGATGGTACTTGGGCTGCAATACTGACTAAACTGAAATCATACAGAGGTTTTCTCAGAAGCAAATTTCACTGAGTTCAATTGGGTTAACTATAAGATTGTATCACCACTCCTACTCCATTCCTAGCTCAGTGGGCATTTATTCTGAGCAAACATGCATTGGATTGGCCTTATATAATTGCTGAGAAGGTGCCATCAGAACTACAAGTGGTTCTAATGACATACAAATAATTTGGATTATATTGGAATACTAGCATTGCTTTTTAAATCAGCCATATTAATCTGAAATTACTAATATGCCAACTTCTCTAAACAGATGTAGATAGGGAAAAAATGTGCAGAATCTTTTTGGATTTTCCTAATGGATCTTCTTTGTTTTTTTCCAAATCAGCACCTCTGGATGAGATAGTTAATTTATTACTTTTCATAGCATGTCATAATAGTAGCTTTGGAGCCCAGAGCCAGTCTCAATCCATGGTTACTTTTGTCAAAGTCAAGTATTATGAAACATTTCTGTAGGACAGCCAAAAAAGAAATCCAAAGGCAAGGAAAAAACAGGTAATTGGTAAGTCTTTCCTGGAACATTGTAGTAATTCACGGCAAAGAAAACTATTTCTCAACTTGAGAAAGTCAGTTTGGGGAAACTATAAAGTTGAGAGGGAAGAGAGGTACTTTCAGACTTGGAAGGTTTTGTAAATGTACAATAAACTAGTGTCAGTCCTCATGACACTACTTAGTAATCTTGCAAATTTGAAAGTATAGCATGGAGAATTGGTGACAGTTGTAAGTGCAAGGGTGGGTTGTAAGTCACCTTTTTCAGTGCCGTTGTAACTTTAAACAATTATCAAATGAATGGTTATAAATAGAGGACATGGGAATGGGAAGAATGGAAGATGACAAAACGAATGAATAAAATCTCTTTTACAGACATTTAAACTACAAGTCTAGGTACTTGGAGGGAGAAAGCCTAGCTGACATAATAAGTACACCTTGTCTCTATGCCAAGACTTATTATGATTTGCAGTTGTTCTATTATTGTGGTTTATAAACAAAAGTCTATTGGTTATATTTGAAATCATTATTTATTATTCAATAAACCATGGTTAAAATAAATACTAACTCAGTGCAAAGTGTGGAGCCAGCAAGTGGCCTTATATCTAAGCAAATATATATTTAAAGTTGCATTTTTTAATTCATTCAGTCACAGATTGACATTACACTGTATTAACTGATGACAATTTTCTTGATTCATATCAGTTTTAAAAATTAAAAAATTGCTTAGGTTCATGAATTTGGGAGATAATTAAAAATGCAGTTAGCCTGAAGACAGAATGGATATAGTGATTCTTGCTGGACCAGTTAATATTGTGAGTTCTGGTGACTATTGCAAAAAAAAATAATGTATCACTTGGCCATGAATGATGGAAGTTGATAAAAGCAGTAAGTTCACAGAATTGATTTTTCTGTGTCAGCTTCCTGATTTTGCAAGCTGCCTTTTTCTCTTAAACAGCCTGACATTAATATTTGGGCAGAGGCTTCTACCTTGTGTTTTTCAAAATAGAAATCAAAATGCAGCTCTCTAGATTTTCAAGTACACTGCAACACCTCAAGGCAGTCGTGCCTTTTTCTGGCATCCTGCAACTACCTCTGCAGTTTTTCAATTGTTGCAAAGGGGTGCCATATTTGTGGTCCCACATACTCCAAAGTGCCTTTTGGAGCCTGAATCTGAAGAGCTACAATACGCGGAGATGTGTGTGCACTGAATGGGTATGTCCTTGTGTGTACCTGTGCATTAATTTAAAGAGTCTCTTTGCTTTTGAGTGAACCAAATCTAGTAAGTATTCCATATCGTGAGCTTTCAACTGAACACAGTTGCATGCCTATATATGTCAATAATCCTAGCCCTCAATTATAAGAAGCACTATAAACATTTTCAGCTTAAGGAAAGGTCTGGAAGATACATCACTCCTGATTCTCCTCTGCTACTATCAACATTTTAAATATGTTACAACTATCAACTTACAAAGAAGAAATCCATTAAAAACCTTATAGGAGTTGAGACAATGGTCTTCTTGGAATCAAGAATTTCCATTAAATGCTTTATACAAAGCTTGTATGCATGGATAGAGGCAGGCCTCATTTCTCCATATTTATAATTAAAGTTCTGATAAACCACCAATAGTGGCAGAAATAGTTCTATACAAAGTGCCCCGAACTCATCAGATTTGTAAGGTCCATTTCTTAACAAATAAACGCTCTAACCAGTTTTCCTGAAGAACCACACACTCTTTTTATAAGGATAATTTATTTTCATTTCCATTTGTTAAAGATCTGTCTCATAATGAGACTCCTCTTTAGTTTTGTTCTTATTCTGATCCTGTTTGTTTACCATATATAGCTACTTCACAAGTATTTCTCAAATTATTTGTTTCTGCTAGATCAAAAGATTAGTGCAGGTGAAATCTAAATCAATTTTTTGAAGGTAATTTAAGAGAGGTGACTACTTAGCAGAAGTATTTTTTCAGCAGTAAGAAGAAAATGAATTCCTTTTAATATAACTATAAAGTAAAAAAAATGAAATGTGTTTTCTGTGCTCAGTCGTGCTGTGAAAGAAGCAAAATGAGTAAAAAAGGATTAAACACAATTTGCTGTTTTAGGCTACAAAAAGATTATTTCTTTACTTACATTTTTTTTCTCCAAAAGAGAGATATGGATTTGCTGTTAAAGTTTATACATTATAATCTGGTATTTTGCAAAAAGAAAAAAAGATCTTTTGAGTAGTAGGTAATATAGAGATGCTGTCTTCTCCATGCTTGTCCTGTCTTCCTTGTCTTTCTGAATAAGTCCTGGGATTTCCAGGGCATTAAAGTTAAATGATAAGATGGCAATATTATTATAGTACAGCTCCAACCATCAAAGTTGGTAAGATATGGGAGAAGCTCCCTTTTACTGTGTACTCTGCTTACTGACTCATCCAGTATGGAAGTGAGGTATGACTTTTTCCAGTTTAAAACATGTAGTGAATTGCAAATTGAACTGAAATATCTTGCACTAAGGTTGTTAGTTAATTAATTAATGTATGTATGTGTGTGTGTTTCATATTTCTGAACTGCCCATCTCTCTCAAAATGGGAGTTTTATCCTTCCCTCCCTATGATCTCAACCATTCCTCTTTTTCTACCAATATTGATATGAACATTACTTCTAAGATTGTCATAAAGTCTTACAATACTCTTTCTTTCTAAGGCTTCCTCTTTCCACTATGTATTCAAGATGGACAGTGATTAATATTTATATGTTATTTATATGTAAGAATGTAGGTTTATACATATGTTGTATGTAGCATGTTTAAATGTGTGTTGTGACTTTTGACAGAAAGCAACAAAATTTCATTTATAATTATGACAATAAAGGCTATTTATCTATCAATATCTCTGCAACCATCATAGTCTCTGGGAAATACACTTTCTCAGTACTTTGAATAAAGTACTGGACAGTGTGTGTGGCCTGGGCCCAGAGCCTCTACCTCCTGATGCAGAAGTGATCCTGTGAATTGGATCCTGAGGGTGTTCAGAAAATGTTTGGGATGGGACCCTGTGACCTGGGGAGGGCTTGGTGAGGTCAGTGGGATGGTGGTAAGTGGAAACATCATTATGCTTATGGGTAGAGGGAAATATGATGGGAGACAGGAATGAGCCATACTCAGGGAATCAAGTTCTCAGGCCTTACTTTGATTTTGCATTCCGTTCCCCTAATTTCTCCCCAAATTTTGTCAGAGACTCTGTTTTGATTTGCATTCCTTGCTTGCTGTTACTTTGTTACAGTTGACTTTTTGTAAACTGTTAATTACCATAGAACATAGTACCATAGAATCAGGACATAATCTGGGGTTTGGGAGTGATATAAATTGAGATCCCTGGGCAGTATGAATGGCTTTGATAATCTGAAATATTCTAATGCCTTTCAGAGGCATTGCCCCACAGATTACTGGATGTGAAACTTATTTGCAAAGCCATGTCTTTGAGGTGTTAAAGAAGTCTAGTAGAATTGGAAATAATCTAATTTCTGGGGTGATAATGTTCCAAAAGGCAAGTACAAAGGTAGAAAAGGAGATAACATTGGTCGGGTTGACCAAGTGATGCTATCAAAGTTCTTTCCTAGTACCTGGAGACTGTAACAGTCTGGATAGGAAAAAACAGGCTTCAACATAACCATAGAAAGGTAAGTAAGGCTCCCCTGGATATAGGAATATTCTACTTTTAGTCTTTGACAAGGTTTCATTCCCACAGGCAGCCATGTTATATAATTTCTCCTAGACTCAATGTTCCTGTTCAGGAACAGGTAATAGTTGTGGCCAGAATGGCCGTTGCACAGATTAGTTTTCATTTGCAGAAAGATGCAGAGCTTGTGTTACGGAAGCAAAACAAACCACTCTGATGATGGGTCACATGGTGAAATCCCAGAAGTGATTGTCATTTTCCAAGCAGTTACAATTCAGTGTGACTGTCCTGAAAAGGGCAGCCGTTTCTAGATTGCGCCATGAGGTCTAGCCATGGAGTGGCCTGTCCTCCTTCCTGAACCCAAGCTCTGGAGATCTTTGAAAGGTAAATGTGTGGTGGGTGACATGAGGTGAGGAGGGTGTGGGGCCCAGTAGGGAAGCAGACCCAAGGCTTGCGGGGATCCTGAAGGGTGGGAAGTGGAGGACAGTGATACAGAATAGGGGAATCCTTGGAAGGTCTGGAGCAGGGCCTGCACTAGGCCCCCCTAGGGCCTCTGAGTTATTCCATACTCCATTGAATTGCCCATCTATTTGTTTAATGAGTACATCATGAAGAGCAGGGAAGGGGAATCATAAGTGAGGCGATCACATGGGTGCTTCATCATGACTTTCCACAGGCAAGGTTCCATTACAGGCATGAATCAAGGATTACCTGTAATGTTGTAGTCTTATAGTCATTGTCTGGGACTAAATTCTACTAATCTCAGTAGCTCAATAGATAAGCCCAGTTGGCTTTAATGTTAAGCAATTTAATATTTTATTCAGTAATTTTATTGATGCTTTATATTATCGGTAGTATGGAACTAGGTGGACCTTTGAAATCAGTTAAAAAGCTAGGATTCCAAGCCATTAGATCAGTCAGATCCTTTTTGATATGTATTGTACTTATATATAGCCTGCTGCTTATCTTGACAGGTTAAATATACCATAGCTTTGAGAAACAGCTACATTCTAATGGAATGACAGGAAGGAGCTGCCAAGTCTAATTGTTAAGGGGATTTAACTGTCAGAATTAACATTTCCAGATGATTACAAAGCTCAGGAACTTTATCCTAGGGTAGCTGTGCTGCTGCCTGAGTTTTGATTAACCAATCAACAGCTCTCTTTTCCATCATTTAATCCCCCAGTCAAACTCACTAAAGCAAAGCATTCTAAAAGCAGTGTCAATACTGTACAAGATGATATAAGACCATGTCAGTAAATAGCCAGGTAATATAGTTGTCAGTTATGAAAATAGAAAATAGAAAATGTTATATTGCTGGAAATGAGTTCATTTTCAACTTTCTGCTTTTTGTTTTTGGGTTAACTGCATGCTGGCTGAGGATTTGGGGTATTAAAGTCCACACATCCTCAAGCTGCTAAAGTTGAAAAATATTGGTTTGGGGAGACTATGGATTTTAATGACAGAGTGATAGAATGGAAGCAGAAAAGCAACTTGGCCCTCTAAATGATNCAGAGAAGGCCCTCCCCCTGGGGGTCGCCAGCCGACACTGCTTGGCCGACGGCACCCTGAGGAGGCCCGCTCTGTGGGAGCGTACCGGTCTGTGAGAGGAAATCTGTGGCAGAAGGCGGTCTCGGAGATATCCAGGTCCGATGCCATGGAGCGCTTTAAAGGTGGTAACTAACACCTTAAAGCGCACCCGGAAGGCCACCTTAAAGCGCACCCGGAAGGCCACTGGTAACCAGTGGTTATATCTGTGTAATACTATCCTACCATATATTTTCTGTTCAACTTTGCTATATTCTGTGGCTGATAAAGGAACAATCTCTCTTTATGAAAAGTAAGCAATTCCACAGTCAAGAGATCTAAACTGAAACACAATTTCAATCTTTTAAACCTCTGACTCCCAATTAATTACATAAATTTTATACCATCTTGATGGCAATCCTAGCATTCATTATCATAATCTTCTTGAAAGAAAAATTACCCTCTTCTCATTTAATCCATTTATTAACCTTATTCTGATGGTGAGATGTAAACCATATTTCAGCAAATCTGGACTTAGATTATTCTTATTTACGGTACTTCTGAAAAATTAAATTAGCTTCTAGATACCCTGATATTATTATACATAAATCTGTTACATAGATTGATGGCTGTCTTGGGTGTGGCCTTATTTTTATTAAAGAACCATAAGCTAAAATATAAGACTTGGGGTCTTTTTAGTTGCTGATTATTGCTGTCTATTTTTTGCATTCCCAAGCAAACACAAAAATAAAACATTTTTCAATCCCATGAATGTGCTTCCATTTATGGCTAGTGGACTTTATTGTCTACTGAGACACACATTATATGAATTCCTTCTGTAGTTTAATCACTATAGCATTGTATATTCATGTCAAAACATAGTTTGACATCTCTAGAATCTAGCTTGGTTTTCCTCTCCTTGCATTGCTATTTTTTCTTTAAATTACAGTTGCTCAGCAGTCCCTATCAAACATCCAGTATTTTCAGCATTTCCAAGAACAGCACCTAGAAGGAAAAAATTGGCAAGATTAAGTATCAAGCTAAATTACATCTAGAGCAAAGGTAAAGTCAACCAGCCAAAAAGGCACAAGATTAAGCACCAACATTCAAAGCAGACAGCTGGCTCTTGATTCATCACAAATGAAATATTTATGGAGAATGGAGATAAGGAATCTGAGAATTTGCTTGCAGCTCTGGCAGGTCCTTGTGCAAAAATCAGGCAGAAATGGTTAGTATCAGATGAACCTGAATGATAAAATTTCTTTTTCTTTGTGAAAACTAGGGAGGGTCAAGTCTGAACACTTGTGCCTCAGACTCAAATTTATTTTATCTTCCCATTGCCTTGGCTGCAATTGTTCCTTCTGTTCCTCAAGGTTATTCCTACTGTCCATCTACATTATCTCAGTGGGTTCAGAAGAACGTTTTGATTGCTTGATGCACAGTTATACTATGTTCTCCTCCATGGCCTTTTATTGTATTTCCAGACCCTTCATGATTTCTTAGTTTCTTTCCAAACAATCATCTGATAATCTATGGCTGCTCAGCATGCTCATTGGTTATTTTGAGAGTATTTCTTCCTCGTTCATTTTTTCCCCGAAAGATTTTTGTACTTTTACAAATATTGGGGTGATGCTTCTGTTTTTTGCATAAACTATCAATTAATATAGAGGAACAGCATTTCTTTATTTGTAAATTCTTTGTTTAAAGAATAAAGAGAATTGCCTTGAGGGAGAGAGGTGAGAAGCATTGTTAAAGAGATGAGGGGAAAAAACCAGATTAAGTCTGGGACAAATAGAAAGTGTGCACAAACATCTCCAACAGTTACAAAAGAGAAAAGAGGGGAGCAGAATCAGACTTGCAAGATTACTACAGCTAATCTAAACAAAAGGGGTCTTATTTATTTCTTGATTAGGTCTGCCTTGTGGAGTTGACAACATGGCCACCACTCTGAAACAACTCTGGGTGGCTAATGAAGAATACATAAAAGCCATGTAAATAATAAAATAATAATAAATATAGTACAATTAAAAGTAAAAAAATAATCATCATACTATGACCATGGTGCCTCAGAACAAACCCACCCTTCAACAGGTATTTGAGTTCCCTTGGAATATACTTCAAACGTTATCCAAAACAATAGAGACTCAACCTGGATAGAGAGATTGGGCTGTGTTCTTTTGTCCTGTGATTTGTGTGATGAATGATGTGGTCTCAGTGGGAATTCTACTTGCCTTCAAGTGAAGCAGACCTTTCCTTACAAGTGTAGCTTCACTAGTTGTTTTCGGAGTAGTGAAAACTGTGTTTCCACACATTCTTTGCCAGGTACCAGTATGAATAAAGTTAGTGTTGTGGTGGCCCCATTGGTCTTGTTTTCTCATTCTTTATGTATACTTTACCCAAACATATACTGTAAGTGTACACTTTAATTTATAATCATTTAGGCACAGAGCAATTTCTTTTCCTTGACATTGTCAAGATGAGAATTACAAAATTTAAGATTCACTGCTCCCAAGAGATAACTGTATTATTTATCAACCAAAACTCTGAGTAGAAGGAGAGTATGAAGTTCAACCGGGAAGAAAAATCAATTAAACAGAAAGCTGTTTAGAAACAAACTTCAATAAAAGGAGGTAAGTGTGAAGAACATCAGAACAAAGAGCTTATAAATAGGGTCAATTTATATTCCAGACAAAGAAAGGTTCTAATTAGTTAATCAAATAAATCAAATAAATAAATAAAAGGGATGACAGGAAGGTAACAATTGCTATTAATATGTTTTAAGTGGAACAGAGTGTGAGATATGGAGGAAATCATTTTTACACTATATGCATATGTATAAAACAGTGATGTTTGGTGGGACCCAGGAGGCATACCTTGTCTATTCTAGTCCCCATTTTTTGGAACGTTCTTCTTCCATAAATTAGGATGGTGGCCTTTTGTAGGGTCTCAAAGACTTGGTTGTGTGCCAGGATCTGGGGTCCTGA
>NW_015387580.1:436488-468144 GCF_001527695.2 Protobothrops mucrosquamatus
AACAGAGTGTGAGATATGGAGGAAATCATTTTTACACTATATGCATATGTATAAAACAGTGATGTTTGGTGGGACCCAGGAGGCATACCTTGTCTATTCTAGTCCCCATTTTTTGGAACGTTCTTCTTCCATAAATTAGGATGGTGGCCTTTTGTAGGGTCTCAAAGACTTGGTTGTGTGCCAGGATCTGGGGTCCTGAGTGTGGGAAGAGTCCCATCTCCTGGGATTCTTCTAACACACCACTGACAATAATATCGTCCTCACTTGCTCCATATTTTAATTTTTATATTTGTGATATACATTTATTTTAAATTGACTTTAAGATTGTTGCCATCCAGGGTCATTTGTTGAGATGGGTGGCCATACAAATCGAATAAAATCAATAAATCCAATGAATGTTGTTGTCATTCTAAAATCATAATCTGCTCATTTTGAATGCACTGACTTAACAGTATGTGGGGGATTTCTTTCTGGTGCGGGATTTCTGATGTAGTGATTAAAGGTACTGCTAGTTATTGCACCAAATGTTCTGTTGTGAGTTCCTTATATTCCTTTAATTATTTGGTTGCAAAGTTTGGGGCCATAAAAGTTTGTGGTTAAACTAGCTTTGTTAAAAGTAATAGTGGTAAAATTTGCTTCTCCTTTTATTATAGTTGTTTTGTATCACTGAATCTTCTGGAAAAAGAACCATTTTGGATTCCTGTCCCTATTTTCATTGTTTATGTGGGGGGGGGGGAACCACCCAGAACAAAATTGAAACTTGCAGTTAGGAAAAAAAACAGTTTGAAGTTTATAAAACATCTTTAGGAAATTTGTTCCTAGAAATGTGATTGACTTTGGGAATTAAAATTTCTATTGGAACCTTCGGCTAATATTCCACTCATTAATTTCTAAATCAATAAAACATATTGCAAATTCCATTAACCTCATTCCAAATAAATTAAACTGTGGCTAAAAACTGGGACTCTTGGATCAAAGGTGCTTTTCAAAAGGTAACTAGACTTTGTTTTTTCCTTGAAGATGTTTCGCTTCTCATCCAAGAAGCTTCTTCAATTCTGACTGAATGGTGGGAGGGAATGGAAGGGTTTATATTTTTTGCAGTCATCTGTTCTTCATGACCTGGATGATTGAGAATCTCCATAGACCAGCAGTCTCCAACTTTTGTGGCTTGGCGAACTGGTGGAAGCGGTGGTGGGGGTGAAGAGGGGATGGTTTTGCATGTGCGCACATGCTGCTTTCACAAATGCAGCTTTGGGTGTGCATGCGCACAATTGCCTGCCACTTCTGTGGCCAGGTTCCAAACGGGCTGTGCCTCAGGCCATGGACCAGGGGTTGGGGACCCCTGCCATAGACATTGGGACACTTGGAATTTCACTCAAAGAACATTAAGACCCATATCCGTAGCAAAAGTTTAACTTTTGTGTATTAAGAATACAATATTATATTTTAAATGCTGAAAATATTTTCACTACTCTTCTTCTGAAATCCCAGTAAATAAAATATCTGTATCCTTAAAAAGCTCAGAATAGGCACAACAATGATAGTGAGCCCTACATACAATACCTATCATGATGTAGTCTCAATTTTTATAGGATGTATTTGTGAACCCAATGTCTTTTTAAATTCCTGCAGGCAGGATCTTTCACATTCCAATATGCTGCAAGATGAATGGATGTTAATTCACAGAGTTGTAATCAAAGAGTAAGAAAAAAATATTCAAACAAAACCTTTAAGTCATTTCTTTATTAGCAGCATATATATTTGAGCTCACAAAGATATTGTTAAAAAAGTAAACTTAGGAGATTTACAAAGTAATGTAATAACTGAATATATATGTGTGTGTGATGCAAAATGTAACATTTTGTGTCACCTCCTTATAAGAGAAAGTGGCTGATGATTTCCCCCCTCCCCTCATATCTAACCATAATGGACTTCTTAGAAAGCTAGGAGAGAAACTCCTAATAACCTCTTTCTAATGCATAAAGCCAGAATGCACTGTCCTTCCATTAGGCTGTTTGATCTTTTGTGAAAAGCCAAGAAGCATACATAAATAAATTAAAAATTAAATATATGAAAAATGGAATAAATATTCTACAACTGATAATTTTTTTTTGTTTTGTTAAATGTTTGGTGCCTCTTCAAGTCAGTTTTGTAACTACCTGAATCTAGTCCTTGCAATTTTCTTGGAACCTCAGAAGTGGTTCCATTAATTTCTTCCTAGGGCAGTGGAAAAGTAACTACCTTAGTTCAAGATCACCTATCCACTCTCAGATGGGACTAGAACTCACGGTTTCCCAGTTTCTAGTCTGATGCCTTAATCCAGGGGTCTCCAAGCTTGGCAACTTTAAGACCTGTGGACTTCAACTCCCAGAATTCCCCAGCCAGCCATGCTGGGAGTTGAAGTCCACAGGTCTTAAAGATGCCAAGGTTGGGGACTCCTGCCTTAATCACCACACCAAACTGGCTCTCTTAAACAAACACACACACACACACACACACACACACACACACACGCTAGACTAGTTTTATTAGCATTTCCAAGCTTTCTTATTTTGGTCCTCTATTCTTTTGCACCTTTAAAACCACTCAGCCCCACTTTAATTTGTGGGAGGTTACCAGGGTTCAGTCCGTGCGACACTTTGTTATTTAAATGGCTATGATTCTAAATCAAGAAAAATCTCTCTAAAAAGATTTCAACTTTATCATTATTAGAGTCATCCTCTAATGTTTATATATATTGTACTGCTTTTAATACAGTGACCACAGGTAGCCTTGCAATAATATCCTCATAATGAGCAATTAGCAAAATAAGGAATGTACTAAATTATTTTTTGGATACTAGAATGGTATTTCTGCAGTGTCAGATTCTCACAAAAAACATTTTTATTGACATTAAGAGTAAACCAAAGTCAGTCGGAAAATTACAGCCTAACTTAAAATATCAAAAGCTTTTCACATAGTCTTAAAACAGAATACATTCAGTCCTTGCTATTCTAGTGTGTTAATATATAAACATAAATAGATGATGTTTTAACATTAAAAAAACAAACATGAAAAACGTGTTTCTTTGAACTTGAGAAGTAACACAAACGGAAAATACACAAGCTTTAATATTTAAATTTGAATAAATTTAAAGATGAATAAAATAATAGGTGTTGGTTCAGGTAAAAGGGTTATCCTTTCTGCTAATTATCACTTTCTTTTCCATTTTGCTTCAGATATCGGTGATGATAGAAAATCAAGCACCGTATCTTAAATCTTTTATTTTATAGTGTCAAGCTTTCTATTATCCCAGGCATAAACAATAAAACAAATGCTTCAAGAATAAAAGTTCTTATATTAGAAAGCATAATATTTGTGTTCAACTCCATTCTACTATTAATGATTTTTTTGTGCTAAAAGCAGATAATTTGAAATTAGGAAGAATGGATAAAAATTAGAAAAAAAAATAGTCTCTAAATTCTAACTCTCTGGAACAGAAATCCAAAACAACTTCAAGTAAGACTTTAGCAAGATTTCTGATGCATAGCAAACTGTAAGACAAACTATTATGTCTTTGTTACATTTACAGATGTAAATATCTGCCANATTTATCTATTTATACCATTTATATAGCTCCTCATCTCAACTTTGGAATTCTTGGTGGCTCACAACAGAAAAAGCAAAAGCATACAGAATATTATAAAAATAATATTCTATTGTAATCACGCCCCCTAAGATTTTCAAAATCTTTAATTTTACAGTTCTCCAATACAAATACTGTGTCAACTCTACAAACAAGCATGGCCGCAGCCATTATAGATTATAGACACACACAGAGCCAGTGAAATAAATGTAACATTTTAGATAAGGCTGATGTAAGTCCTGTTTATTTCAGTGAGGTTAGTGTACAAATGGGCAAATCTGTGTATGGTTTGAATGCTGGAAATATGTAGTGCTCTGGAAGAGACATATTACATTGTGGAAAAATGCCTGCATGCTTGTAATAAATGAAACACTCTTCAGACCTTTACCTGAATATATGAAATTTTAAAACAAAGAAGGCAATTGGACTGTGCATGGAGCAATTAATTCTATTTCTCCATACATGTCCTAGTGGGTTCAAAAATTGGAGGAAAGACCGCCCCATCCTTCTTTACAAATTACAGATCTCTCCTGCTTATATCTGCATTCAAAAATGGTTTGATGGAAAGACACTATAAAACAGGTGCTACAAGATGAATAACAAGATGAATAACAAATAACAGGTCATTGGCCTACTTCTCTGTATACTTTCTAAAAAGCAGATCTGTTTCAATCATACAGTTATTGCATAAAAGAATTGATAATTAACACACTGTTCATTAGCTGTTCTCCCCAAGCCTGAATATTAAAAACAACTTTGAAAAATTTTGATAGCTTGTCTGCGTTCTTTAGTATCCTTAGAACATGTAATGAATATAGATGACCAAAGATAGACTGCCTGTCATTATCTGATAATGTCAAAGCCATGGCAACTTTAGAGCAGTTCAGGCTGGATAAATTACCCACGTTAGTAAATTGAGCTGCTCTTTTAAGTTGTGGGGGGAAAAAATGGAACTGTCCATTGTAATTATTGCAATGAAAGAAACTCAGAGAGGAAGATGGGGGGAAAGAATTTGTAGAAGAGGAATATATGTAAAATACATTGTTCAAACTTTTCCAGATTCCAATTGTGGATTACTGGAACGCCTTGATCCTTTCTAGTAGCTTAATATATTAAGGAGTTCTACATATTCAAATGTATTCTGCTCAAGTAAGGCAGGAGCAGAACTTCTCAGTATATTAAATTTTCTGGTGATGCCAGGTTATTCAGTTCTGCTCTGAATTGTCTGTTCTGTCTATTAACTTACTGTATTATTAGAGAAATTACACTAAATCTGAGTAACTGGGACAATACCGCTCAGGCCCATAATTCATTTCTTTAATATTTAAAAACCTCATATTCATTATCACATGCGCTGGTAATACTTAATGCGTTTAAATCAAAATTGGAATAGCTGATGTTGAAAGATAATAAATTGGTTGAAATGTGGAGAACTAGGGGCCAATGGGCTACAATCATCTCTGAATCCAAATTTTGTGTACTATGAAGTGTATCAAGGCTTAGCTAGGTTTGATGGAGTCCTAAGAACCCTTATGCTGGACATGCAAATTGAGTGGTGCTGACTCTTTAGCACCTCATGATGCATTACAAGGGGGAAGTAAAGTTCAGATAGAGAATATAGAATTTCCTCTATGTCCCCTCTTTGTCCATCGTTCTACCTATCCAAGACATTGCTAATTTGACATTTCTTCCCTCTTCCATTTTTTCCTGGTACACGTGTACAGACAACACACTCTTTGACTCTCTTCTGGTAGAATATAGTCAGCTAGGGGCTGCACTTTGCCAATCCATATTATACCTATCCAGTAAATAAATCATTCCGTCATCATTATAAAGCTTATTCCACTCAGGCTAAATTGCTTATATTCAAACAAAGAATGCTTCAACATCCATCATACTGTATGCAGCCTTGCCCCATTCTAGCTATCATTCAATCGGGTCTCAGTCTCTTTCTATTTCCCATCATTCTGGTGTCTCATCTCCCTGGTGTCTTCAGCTTCTAGGAAAAATCTAGAATAATAATAAATGGTATTGTCTCTTTTTTTCTTTTAAAAATATAGTTGTGTTATATCCATCACACATGATTTTGAGCCAAGCAACAAGCACAACATCCTGAATGTAAAGGGTTTTTCCTTCCTTTTCTAAAACCTGAATTCATTAGCCAGCAAGGGGAAAGAGAACTGCAAATGGATATGAATAATAAAGATGGGATACAAATACAGATATTGGCAGTAGCTGAGGAAAGGAAAGATGCTGAGAAGATTGAAGGCAGGTGGGCATTATAGGCCATATAACAGAATAACAGTTGGAAAAGACCTTGAAGGGCTTCTAGTCCACCCCCCTGCTCAAGCAGGAGACCCTACACCATTGGTTGCCCAATCTCCTCTTAAACACCTCCAGTGTTGGAGCACCCACAACTTCTGGAGGCAAGTTGTTCCACTGGTTAATTGTTCTCACTTTCAGGAAATTTCTCCTTAGTTCTAGGTTGCTTCTCTCCTTGATTAGTTTCCATCCGTTGCTTCTTGTCCTGCCTTCAGGCGCCTTGGAGAATAGGCTGACTTCCTCTTCTTTGTGGCAGCCCTTTAAGATATTGGAACACTGCTATCAGGTAGGAAATGAGGGGGAAAAGGACATGTGCCTTAGCCTGCTTTCCCCTTAAAATCATTCTGAGTCCCTCTGGATTTTATTTTGGCTTGAAACCCAGAGCAATCAAAGTAGGTTCTGGGTTTTGCTTTTGTTGAACTGTAACAAAACCTGTGACTTAGCAGAACTTCTGGGAGACAGTAGAATATTTTTTAGATTAAAAAAAAACCTGAAAAATCTTTTTCAGGAACTCTTCTATAAAGCAAAATAGATGGAAGGAGAAGCAACATGGTTTCTGGAAACCTGGTTTTGCCTCATTTACCTTCTAAGCAGATTCAAAGAGCCAAATTGCTTCACTAGAGACTCTTCAGCAAAATTGGAAGTACTACACTAAGAGAAGAGGTCCTTGTGTGAGACTAAGCTGAAAATGCTATAATTAAGATGAAGCAGCACATAACCAGAGAGGAAAAAAAAGCCAGGAATCTTGTTCAAAGGATCCCTTCGGAGAAATAGATAAGAAGGAAACAAGTTGATAAGGAAACAAAGGAAAAATATCACCTGAACCAGATAAAGGAAGCTGGGCCTGGATGTAAGCCTTCTTGAAGGTTGAGAGACATACTGTCAAGGTAATCTTTATAGATTTCATAGAATCATCTTGTTAATACCTCATCCTTTCAGTTACAACATAGTTGCATTTTTACAAGGACAGAATTGCAAATTCAACACTAAGGTGAATTACATAACTAAAACAGCTCCAACCAAGAAATGAAAATGGGCCATTTTTAATTCATAAAACAAGTATTAAAATAACTTTATATAGATTGCTACAGTGGTGAGATTCAGCCGGTTTGCACCACTTCAGCAGAACCGGTGGCTAATTTTTTGTTGCCCAGGCGCAGAATGGACTTCCGGAAGCGGCATCCACACACAGAACCGGTTGTTCACATATTTGAATCTCACCACTGGATTGCTACCAGTTGTTTTTCCTGCTGCTTTTTTATGTTAGCTCATTATGTTTGCTAGAAGTACTTCTGACACTTTGGTAAATGTGCATAATAAAATTCCAGTTAACAAAGTTGACTGTGAAGTGTCCTAAGAAAATGGATAGTGATATTATCATTACATTTATTTAAATCAGCTTTAAAACAGTTAGCATTCTGTTGCAGTTCTTTTTGAGATTTGAGGGTAGGAACAATACTTGAAAAAACAAAATTTGTTTCAAAGCTGCCACCAACTGTTTCGCTTTCAAACTGCAATCTAATTGAAATCTACATTGATAAACTTTCTCAAGTTTATCAACTCTCTCCAGTTTTCTGTTTTGCCTTTTACTTCTTAGTAAAGGAAGGTGATTCCATGGCATACATATTCAGATGTTACTATACTTTTTGTAGAAACTTCAAAAAGAGTAACCCCTTTAATCTACATACCATCAATATATAGTATGTGCATGAGTTACTCTCCTGTAGGCTCTTACACAAAACAATTTATACAAGTAAGAGGGTGGCACACTATTATTCTAAGCCACAGCAAAGGAGAATTTTCAGTCAATGCTGTGTCATACATCTTGATTTGTAAACTACTCCCCTATATAGACATCTTCAAGCCTGAAGAAAGTAAAGAAGACAGAACATGGGGGAGGGGGGTAATTGGCAGAGACAGCACGTGCCAGTCAGTCTCTCTGTGTCCTGTAACTGTTCATCAGTCCTTGATGAAAAGAATTTGCTTATTTCTTCCTTGAATAGAGGAATGTCCCCAGTGTTTGATGATGACCAAGAAGCATATAGAATTTTTATTGACAGCGACATTTCCCCTCCCTTAGGGTCAGGTTTGTACACTTGACTGCCATCCTAATCACAAAAATTTGTAATACTACCCACAGGTATCCTTGATAGGAGCCTCCAGGAAATTGTAATTATTTTACAGCTATTTGTGGCACTAGCCTAGAAACAACATGGTTAAATCAATTAATATTTTCTACCTTCAGCAATATAAAGCTTAAATGCTTTTGGCAAAGGGAATGATTGCTCAACTCTATCATATGTTCAATAGTTCATTTCTTTATACTTAGTGCTATCCTGATATTCAGTGCTACAATTAGGCAGAATGAGAGAGCAAGAAAGTCTTGGATTGGAGGTTGAGGGTGGGGAAGAGTGAGCTGCAAAGTATTGAAGTGGGAACAACTGTGGCTATGAATATTCACCGCTTCCTGCTTTCCCTAAGTGGTTATGTTCTATCTACATCATTTGTCTTCAGGCGTAGTGAAGAATAATTAGTTTTGAAAACATATTAAACCACCACCAGAGTTATTTTCCATTTGTGGAGGAGAGGAGAGACCATTTCATCCGTTACCTCATGTGTAAATTTGGATAAAGTTATGGAAAGCATTTGGGACTTTTACCAAGCTTGTTAATGCAAATGAAGTGTTCCTCCTGAAAGCATCAAAATATCCATATCCAATAAAAGGCTTATGAATTGTCTCAGATGGCATGAATATTTATGCATGGACAGATGATATGTCCACTGAGACTGCCAGCAAAGCAGAGTAGCTTTACAGGCAACCACACACTGCCAGGAGTAGCCTTTGAAGTCATGCATGACCTTTCCAAAGCAAATGGCTGCTTTTATGCTTCTAGAAGGACTATCTTTTTAAAGAAAAAACAACAACAACAAGAAAGAACCTCTTCAGCTTTGGAGAGAAAGGAAAACCATTTCAGCCAAAGAAGATCACACTTTTTTTTTTTTGAGAAATACTACTTTCTCATTATTTATCAAAATAGAAGCAAAAAAGTTGTGTGAAGAAAGAGGGTCTCTTAGCTCCATCCTTCTTATTGCCTCCCCAAACTAGTCCTAAAGTAAAGGATGCTAGCCTTAGGGAATTAGATGCTTAAAGGAAGGAGGGTTTTAGAAAGCTGGAATGATCTGGCAAGAAAGCATTCAAGTAAATTAAGAGGTTTCAAATTCAAGTCTTAATACTGATCTTTTAGACAACAACATGCAAAGGGGTCAAAATCTTCGGTTGACACTTGTGTTGAAGCGCCACCGATACATGCCCACACAAAAGACTTGAGGCTCTAATCACAATGAGACACTAACTATCTTGCAGATTTGGAAACATCCCCTCTCCTCTTCCCTGTACCCTGCTTTTAGAGTTTAGACAAATCATGGTTTGGGAATTTTTTCCCCCTGCCTGAAATTAAATTGCAGGGATTTTGAAATAAATAAATAAATGATCTCATTTTTGGCCTCCAGTTGGTGTATGCAGTCTACAGATAATAATGTTGCTGTGCCTTAAGAGTTGTGTAAGAATTAGAACTGCTTATTGCACTGTTTCTCAACCTTGGTGGCTTGAAGATGTGTGGACTTCAACTCCCAGAATTCCCTAGCCAGCATAGCTAATGCAGTGAATATAGTATTCTGTACTAATTGGGTTAAATTTCAATAATTTTGTAGTTTTCTTCATGTAAATTCTGAATCATGGCCTAGGGTTTTATATCTATAAGAAGTCAATTTGGCCTTGGAATCCTAATACTATATATGTGTGTGTGTGTGTGTGTCTGTGTGTGAAATAGTATAAAATAGTATGCAATTCTCAAATAAAGGCTAAAATATTAGTTGTATTAAACCGAGTAAAATCTAATAAAAATTAAATGAATATATTCCTTGTGAATGCTAACATTTTTTTTGGCTCCATGATATACTTATTTTTCATCAAGACATGCCAGTTAGGAAATATAACTATTTTTTAAAAGACACAAGATGCTGTTGAGGCCAATATAGAGTTTACCTAGAAACGATTGGCACTGATATTTTTGAGAGTATCATTGATCAATGTAATGAGCCTATCATGAGGTTTGAATTTCACAATTGCTCTTCCTGTAGCATAGTTACCTGAAATTGCACTAGTAATCACTGTTGATGTTGTGGAAAGATTGATTTCTGAGAAACTCAGTGGAAAAGGCAGAAGAGAAGTTGCTCCAAAGTCAGAGCAGGCCAAAAACAATGTGATTGGTAGTAAAAAAAAAAAAAAAAGAAAAGAAGGAAATTGAGAAGTCACAGCAAAGAAATTCAGGAAGGAAGCAAAAAAGTAGAGATAAACCACAAATGTCTAGTTAATAGTTTAAACCCCCATCACAGGGCTTTAAAAAAAAAAATTACTACAGATAGTCCTTGACTTATGACTGGTTATCTAGTGACTGTTCAAAGTTACAGCACACTTGAAAACAGTTCATTATGACTCATCCTCGAAGTTATGACTGCTGCACCATCCCGCAGTCACATTGTTGCATTTCAGGCACACGGTGACTGGCTTTGCAACTGGTAGCAGTGTCCTACAGTTACGTGCTTGTGTTTTACAATGCTTTTTGTTGTTTTCTGGCAAAAAACATTCATTGGACAAGCTGCACTTGGATTTGCAACCACATGACTTGCTTAACAACCATGGTGACTTGCTTAATGACCATCATAAAAGAGGTCATAAAATTGAATATTTATTTAACAACTTAAATTCCAGGTTCAATTGTGGACATAAGCCAAGGACTACAAAACAACAGAAGCAATTTTTTCTTGTTGTTGTATATTGAATGCATCAGTTCCATCAGAATAAATGTTTACTATTTATTCAAAATATTTGGTCCTCCCTGCCACATTTTCAGAAATTTTCTATGGGCGTTTATACTAAAATGTATTTTTATAAAGCAGCTTAGAAAAAGGCATTTGCAAACCACCACATTATACTTTCCCAGGAAAATAATCAGCCACTGAAAACGAGTACAAAATATCAAAAGAATAAATAGCACCAGTGATTGCCAACCTCCAATAGGAATACTATTGAAAGCAGCTCACAAAATTAAAATCAGAACATTTAAAACATGAAATCAAATGAGTCCACAGTACACAGCACATTACAATGGCACAAGATAATATAAGCAAACATAATTAAAAAGCTTGAGACAAACCAATCATAGTCCACTTAAATGCCTATGTAATATAGCATTCTAAAGACCCCGACTAACTTCCAAGCATTGATTTGTATGAACAATGTTGTATAATATTTTTTCCTGACAACCAGAAATTCAAGGATTTCTTTGAAAAAAAAAGGGATTAGGTATGAACTTATTTACTAATCCATTCTCTTTGGAGGCCCTTGATACTTCCAGAAGCTATATTAATTTACCAGGAAAATACCCTTGCCTCTGGATAGTTTTAAGTTTTTATCATAAAAACATGTTTCCAGCATTCTTATCATCCTGAAGAAGCTTACCACTATGATTCTGCAGTTGTATCATGCTCTTTTCCAGTAAGTAGAATTCCTGTCCCAATTCCTACTTCCTAGCCCAGCTCCTGTGCTTAGACTGAGCATCACATGGTTAACAAGAGAGGAAGAATAGTTTCAATCAGTTGCCAGTATCCTGGTGTTTGTGAATGAATTGCTTAGAGCTGATCTTCTTTTAGTCCATATTTCCTTTCTGTTTGGTAACTTGCTATGCTCATACCCATTCTGAGCTTTTTTCTGGTGTTACTGCTAAACTACTAAGCTAACAGAACTGTTGTGTCCAGTTACACAACATGTTAGTTTTGGAGGGGGACTAGCAATTTTTTATTGTTGTGAAGTGGGATGAAGAGATTATTGTTTCACAACTGGTGACAACTCAATAGTTTGGAGATCCAGCTACTGACCAGACTGGATGCAATGAACAGAAAATATATTAATACTGTCTGCTATAAGAACTAAATTCCAAAATATAAAAATGTCCACAATCATGGCATTTGAATATCAGAATAGACCTGAAAAAAGTAGACAACTCGGAAAATTTAGATTTCATTTGGGAAATGAAAAGATTGTGGGTATGGAAGTGTTCCTATTGATTCTTCAGAGAAAAAAAGATAGAGGACCCAGCTACACTGTAGCAAAATTATTGCATATTCTAGAGAACATGAATGTTTAGATGTATATTGATTTCTGAGAGGAGGTAAGGCATTTCACCAGCCTTATCATAAAACAAAATGAAGGATATCTCGCTTCAGTGAAAATGGGTGGTGGTGCATCTTTCATTGGCCTTTCAAACTAGAAACATCTGTCATCTCATTACTGAAGGATGGAGATGTCCTTGCAATAGTCTATGCCTAGTCATTGATAAAAGAAGCCATGAAAAAAGGCCAAAGACCATAATTCACTGTAGTTTTTCAAAATGTGTTTCTACACTTCAATGAAGAAGTAGTAATTAATAATTGATTACACATTGCCGTTCAGGAAGACTTCTCCGATATACATCTTCTATATACTACCAAAATTCTCGTGTCTGTAACCTTTAACTGGGTAAAATGCTGCATCATAGAGCAAAGCTTTTTCAACCAAAGTACAGAATGCCAGGACCCATTACTATTGAGGGAATGAGATTTGGGAAAGATGTTGAGAAGATTCAGCACTACCAGGCTGCTGCTGCTGCTTTACCTCTGCTGCTGCGTTGCTATAGCCATATGATCCTCATTTTCAGCATTTTCTGACAGCTTCCCAGCCATTTGTGTAATCCCAACCTCCTTCCCTCAACCAGAAGCAGACATATATGTCCCTGCAGGGCAGGGCAGGGCAGGGCAGGGCAGGGCAGGGCAGGGCAGGGCAACAGAGACAGGGACAGGGAGAAAGGAGAGAGGGAGGGAGGGAGGAAGGAAAAAAGACAAGAAAGAAGGAACAGGAGGAAGGAATAGGGAGGAAGATTTTCAACACTCTCTGTCCCCTTCCCACAATGAAATTCAATGGAGAATTCTGTTTCTCCTTTTAGGTAAAGAACTATCTCAAAGTGATAGTGCAGAGGTCCCCAACCTTTTGGGCACCAGGGACCGGTTCCGTGGAGAGAGGTTTTTCTGCGGACTGGAGGGTGCATGGTTTTGTGTGCTGCCTGCATCCCATGGATGGGGCTTTGCTTGTTTGTGCGAACTGGGTGCTGGCATGCTGCGGCCCGGTGCTGGTCCATGGACCAGGGATTGGGGATCCCTGGCCTAGTAGGTTTTATCGTTCCCAGCATTTTGAGAGTACATATTCAGAAATCAGAGTTACATATTAAACTTGTATGCCATCCAATTCAACTACTCTGGGCAAGAATAGCCACTCTCTAGAATCTCCCAGGCTATATACATAAGTTGGGAATGGTAAGGATTTGCTACTTATAAGCAAATAAAGAACTGAATTCTGGCTGAATTGTTCCAAATCATTCTTGGGCTTAGCTTACACATACAATGTTCTGCACATGAAAGACTGTTGACAAAAGTCAATAATCTAATGAACACAAATATGGTTTGTCTTTTTTTTTATAATCTTCCTAAACCACAGTGAAATTAAGTAAAGGCCATTTTAATTATTTCTATTAATATTTCCATCAAAATGAAATGACATTTTTGAGACTTTGCCAGGGTTTTATTTATACAACTGTAAAACCTTACATCAGGAGGAAACGTGTAGCCTATACCCGTATATGGCTTGCCAGAGTAGTGTTTGTTGTGTTTGTGGGGATTTAGAGATATATAGCACCCATTTTATCCCTTAACTTCCCTAAGATCAGTTGCTTCCCTTCTTTTCTCGTATGTGTATATTTATCTCCTGCATGCCATACAAAGGTTGAACATATAGGAGTTGTGCACAACCACCTTACAATAAAAGCTAGTTTTTCAATCAGAAAAGGTTTTATTAGAGATCTGGAACAGTTTGATGTAATATGCAACTTGGTTAGCAGTCTATTTCTAGGAAAACTATTAACATTTAGAGATTTACATACATTTCAGAAAAAGTGATTCAAGGCTGAGACAACAGAATTACATACCATTTTAATAAAAGGTACAGATGGATTGTATCTTTGGACACCTCCCAAATGTTGCATTTGCAAGGCAACTATACAAAATATTTATCATGGTTTGTCAATTTACTTCATATAATGTGAGTCTGGCATGCAAAGTTATTTGCTTGTATACTAAAAAAGAACATTTAAATGGTACCAAGTTTCTTGCAGATTAAAGTGATGAGTTCAGAATTATTTCATCTCTCAGTCTTCCAATAGATTTTATAGAATTCTCTCCTGCTGACAATTATTGCAGTGTGGACTTTTCATCCTGCCTAAGGACATATATCACATCTACTTTGGTTTCTATTACTAGTAGTACGTGCAGTGTACAATTATTAGAATATGAAATTTGGAAGAAAAGATCATCTAATGTCATGAAATTAAGAGATACTCTGTATTTGTTTAACTATTCCATTGGTGTTCAAATAATAAAGTATTTTCTATACTTTCATTTTAACATAGTTTAATACAGACATGTCAAACACAACGCCCGTGGGCTGAATCTAGCCCATGATGGGCCCAGATTTGCTCTGCGGGGCACCCCAGAAACAACAAGGGACTGGTCCCAGCTACCCTGACCCCATCCCACCCCAGCCTGGCAACCCCCTGGTATGAACACAGGAGGCGGTGAGTGCGTGGGGGCCAATGGTGTCCAGCAGTAGCCAGAGCCCACGGGGCTCTCATCTGGAGCACTCTGGGGCTCCGCAGCCCACTGCGACCACCGGGTGGCCCTCCAAGCAGCAGACAGAGGCAGAGGTGGGGCCGCAGCAAGGCAGCCCAGCCGGTTGCCATCACCGCCACATGGTGGCCCCCTTTGCGCTCAGCCCCCGCCATCCAACCTCATCCTCCAGTGAGCACCCTGGAAGCTCAGGACCAGGCCAGGTGCCTGCCTCCTAGGGCCCCAGGTAGCCTCCCTCCACCGGAGATCCCTGGATCCCCTCCACAGGCACCCCCAATGCGAGCAACATCAAGTTGGCCACACCCACCCAGCCACGCCCACCACAGTCACACCCTGTGACCACCCCAGCCACACACCTCTGTCCCCTGAGGGCAATCACAATGCTGATGCTGCCCTCAATGAAATCGAGTTTGACACCACTGGTTTAGTATATATACCAATTTTCAAGACCGTTTTAACCAAATATATACAAACATTGTAAATATAACACAATATATAAATATGATAAATATAAGCATAATAAGTATAAGGTATACAATTTAAACAGTATAAACTAGTAATTAAAACTACTTAATAACAATATCCAGCAACCATGCATATCTCACTGAATACGTCTTCATTTCCTTCCACAGGGATGGGAGGGAGAGGGATTAACCTTTTTTATTTGACAATTACATACAGATAATAAACCTTTAAAGGTCACATAAATCTTAACATACAAGAATAATGGGTCATGTAATGTGCTATGAGAAAGCTAATCGATTAAAATGAAATTTTCAGCTTCCTTTTAGTCTGCCTTGTTCAGCGAAACCCTTAATACTGAAAATCTAAATCATTTATGTTTAATGGAGTTTGAGTTAAAACAGAGAGCAAGTAAAAGTGCCGCTCTTTCTCAAAAAAATCAAAATTATCTGGGATTGGTTTATCCCTATGGATCTTCAGTAAATGGACAGGGTTTTCTGTGCTAATAGTTCCTTCTCCTGTGGATTAGGTCCCTTCCTTCTCTGCCAGATTAAGCTATCCAGCTGGTGAGAGGAGGCTGGGTGAATGTGGTGGCAACTGCATTCTTGAGTGAAGAATTGGCACATGCCACCTTGAAGAAGCAGTGGTGTGTCCCCTCCTCAAGAAGCCAATGTGCCTATTTTGGAAAGTTATGATTAGATTATGCTGAAAGAGTAAACATAAAGAAATAATCCCCATAAACAATCAACTAATAATCATTTATCCATCTAATTAGTATATTTAATCGTAATTTGATTAATGTTTATTTCTGTTTTCTATGAGCCAACCTGCATTTTACAACTGGTAAATTGGGCCATATATGAGCAATGTATTTAACTATTTAACTTTTACCCCTCACAGGTTAGATGGTTGGCTTAAAAAGTACACTTTAAAGATCACAAATGAATTAAAACACTGTTAGACATTTCATTACTATCAAGATTAAATTACACGCAAGAATGGAAAGAGATGATCTCACCCATATCTGCTCCAGAAATAGACTGTATAGAATAGATTATTTGGTGGAATTCACCTAAATAATCTATATTCAGAATTGGATGTGAAACAGAATTTCCTCTAGAGCTATAATCATGTATGTAGGCCACTATGCAGCCTTTCTATAATGCTCTCCTATTCAAAACAAAATGTTGGGGCAGTAGGTCATAACGCTGTTATAATAAATCAAACATTATTGTGCCTCTGTTCAACATAGCACTGAAAGGCATGAGAATGATATTCATAAAACATATGTTCATCGTGTGCCAGTGCTTCCAAAAGAACCTACCAAAAAAACTCTCCCAGTCAATCTTGTCTTGAGAAATTTGGCAGCAGGAAGTAAAGGGGGTGTGAGGTGCCTCGACTATGGAAAATCAACCTATTTTTCATCTGTGCAAGACTCAATGTATGGCTATACCTGATGTGTAATGGATTTCCATTACTGATTTCAGTGTCTGAATCTCACATTTCATTTTCTTGCCCAATCACCATGAAAGTACACACTATTTCTTAAGGGAATAATTAGTGCAAACATTTTACATTGCTCCCCCATAAAATGAAGAGGTAGGCATCAATGGCCATTGTCCAGTTGAATTCAAATAGTCAAAGCAATCTGAGATAAATAAGCATACTAAAGAAACCTCTCCTGAAGGCTATAATGGGAGAGTGGGTGGAAAGGTATGCACATCTTTGTAATTTAAAGTTTTGTAGGTCAATTAGTATGAGGCAGTTCAATTGCCACAGGATCAGCTGCTAAATGTATCCATGTCATAGAAATTAAAAATAAGTGCATTATGTTGCAATGCTTGCATGATGTCTATGGAGATTCTCAGTCATCTAGGTCGTGGTTGTCCCAAAGGTGTTTTTTTCACGAGGCAACTGGACTTACTTGTTTTTTCTTTGAAGATGTTTTCGCTTCTCATCCAAGAAGCTTCTTTTGCTCTGACTGGATGGGGGGAACCTAGTTAGATAGGATAGCCGAGAGACAGGGAGAGGACATCATTCACTATTTGCTTTTGGAAAATACCAAGATCAATCCCAGTATCTCCAGATTGGTCTAATGGGGGGGGGGAGCTGGAAGCAGGACACTCTGCATAGACAATATTGAAATAGATCAATAGTCCAACTTAGTATAAGGTAGTTTTTATGTTCCATTACTGAATGAATCGAAGGTGTTCTGGAAGTTTCGCATTTTAGGGAAAGTTCAAATTCAGATTTCTTAACACTGGTTTGATATACAAATATGAATAGTACTTCAGTGATACGGTATGCCCAGCTAAGTTTTATGTATGGCACCAACCATTACTCCAGGGCAGAGGGATTGAAGTGGCTGTGACCGTCTAAGAAACACTGGTAGCTTTCATAAATGCTGCTGCAGATAACTGATTGGAGACTCTCCTGCTGAGATTGGCCTCTAGGTATCACAGGGGATTGTTCATGACATTACCACCAGTACTTTGTCATGGTCAGGTCATTCAAGTTGTGTACAAAGGTTTGATCGCTGTACCGCAGCACTGAAGGACACTGGGGTTTCAGAGGAAGTTTACAGTTGTTTCCGAGACTCTGATGCACACTAACTTGAATGAGGGACAGGCAACAGCCCTGGATTATCTCTTGCTGGACTATCTGTGGAAGCCAGAGAGCTCTCTAGAGGAAATAGATTATCCCTTTTCATTTGTGTTTCAGACTGGGATACAATATCAAGGTGGCCTTGATCACACTTGTAAATGATCTCTGGTGAGACCAGGATGGGGTAGTACATTTACCCTAGGCCATCCATAAATTTTTGATACTATCATGAAGGACTGCTTTTCCTGATCACATGTGCCTGACTCACCAAACCGGGGGAGAGAGAGAATGCTATGAGTCCCCTCTCTTTAAAAAGTCCATCTATTGGGACCAAGAAGGGTCTTCTTTGTGGTGGCTCATTCTGAGAGTTTCCTAGATATCCATAAGGACATCTAGTGGAGGTAAGATTGATCCCCCACTTTGACACTCTTTTGCAAGACCCTAAAGACCTGGTTTTGCCAATGGACCTGGAGACCCATACAGTGGGATGGAGCCCATCAAATGGATCACTGGATTGTTGTCACCAGTGGGGGTGGGAATTATTGCTTTTTTATTGTTGCTATATTGGGTTTTTATCAAATCAAATCAATCTTTATTGTCAAAGTACAACATGTGTACAATGAGATTGGCTAAGCCTCCCTTCGTGCACTCCCCAACTCACACTGACAACACACAATCTTATTACACCATGTGAACTTATTGCACAATGCACCGGCCCCGCAAGTCTATCATACATGGAGTTATTTCCCATTCAGGAGTCTGACAGCCCATGGGTAGAAACTGTTATTCAGCCTGTTGGTGCGGCTGGCTATGCTTCTATATCTCCTGCCCGATGATAGGAGAATAAAGAACTGCTGACCAGTGTGAGTCATCCCTGAGGATTTTCCTCACTCTTCTAAGGCAGCGGGCACTAGCGATGTCGTCTAGTGGTGTCAGGGAACATTTACGATGTTTTGTGCTGTGCTCACCACCCTCTGTAATGTCTTTCTATCCGCGGCTGTCAAGCCAGCATACCACACTACTGAGAGTGAGTTGGAGGGCCATATTAAGAAAGAAAGAAAGAAAGAAAGAAAGAAAGAAAGAAAGAAAGAAAGAAAGAAAGAAAGAAAGAAAGAAAGAAAGAAAGAAATGGCTTCAGATGGCATGGTATTGAGGGGGTTCTCCTTCCTCAACATGGAACTGCATAGGGTTAAATATCCTCAGTATATTTATGATATTGAGCTATATATATATCTTTACCCTAGGCTGATTAGGCGATACCATTAAGGTTATTTCCTAGTGTCTGGGTGGACAAGAACAGACTTTGGGGACTTTCTGTCTGGATAGGGCTGCACTCCCCCAGTCAGAACTGATGCACAGCTTGGGGTTTCTCTTGGATACTCAATTCCTGCTGGAATTGGCCAAGGGCGCCTTTATACAAATTCATCTCATCCTTTAATTGCATCCATTCCTGGAGCAGGGAGCCTTGCTCATGGTCACTCATGGTGTAATCACCTTCTAAACTACTGCAGTGTGCTTCACATGGGGCTGGCTGACTTGGAAGCTACAATCAGTCCTAAATGCAGTGGAATAGGTAGTTATGAGTGCAATGCAGTATGTCTACTACTTTGTAAGATGCATTGGCTTCTGAATGCAATTCAGGGTACTACTCATCCCTTACAAAGTCTTCCATGGTTCAAAGTGGGGTTATTTGTGGGACCTACTGTCACCAACTGTTTATGGTTGTCCCAGAATATTTATTAGAATGAACATGCTTCATGTTCCATGATCTCATGGGATCTTTCTTTGTGACAGCACCTGCCATTGGTCCAGCATAACCCTTCAGCCCCAAGATTCAGACATCCCAGCCCGGTTTGCCTTTTGTAAGGTTTTGAACATTTGGGGGTTTTTTTTCCTCCAGGCATTGAGCAAAATACTGGATAAGCTACCTCAGAATTAGTTTGAATTGGAATATGTTGTGGTTGCCTCAGTTATAGTAAGTTCTGGAGGTATGGATTCATGGGCCTTTTTTGTGTTTTTAATCATACATAAGATGCCTAGAGTTGCTTTTGTGTCAGTTGAGCAGCTGTACAAATTTTTGAGCAGCCATACATATTTTTAAATTTTTCAAAAATAAATTCCAAACTAAGAAATGGAAATAGCTGACGTTTCTTAGTAAGTTTGATTGACTTCACAAAAGACTAAAATTCCCAAAGTCCTGTGCTTTTGAGCAGAGCTGTGTACCATCTTTGGATTTGAAGGCAGAAAGAGGTTTCGAGTATATGGGTGTGCATACTTGGCACTTGTCTCTAACTGTTGAAACTAATTGTGTCTTTTTTTAGGATTGTGCAGTAGCTACACAGGACAACCACATAAATCCAGATAAAGATGCAACTGCTTTAGCGGGCTGCACTCTTGCATGCTCCAAAGTAATTTCTTGCCTTTCCATTCCAAAGTACTGCTTAGGTCTAGTTGCAAATACTTTTGGTGTAAAAGTAAGTTGGCTTTTTACTTTTTAGCAAAATAAATGGTACTTCTACTTTGGCAAGTATTTGCAGTTAATGCTTGGGGGAATTACTGCTAAGACCTAAATGTATTTGTCATGTTGCTGAAAAAGAGTCAGCAAAGATGCAGAAAATTTCATCAATTTTTTCTCTCCGGCTGTTCAATTCAGTAGTTCACAATATACAGTAACAAGAACACAAGAAAGAAAAAAATTAGATCTAAAACAGAAAATAAATGAAATATGATTACTGATGGACAAACCTAATTTCAGAGAGTAAAATAATATCAGATATAAAACAAAACAAGAACAAAGAAGGAAAGATAGTTTATAAGAAAAATTCCCTATTTAGGGGGCAGAATTATTTGTAGTAGCAAATTTCTTCTTGTTTAGCTTTACAGCATAACTTGTATATTTTCTTTAAAAAAACCCAACAACAAAACCAAACAAAATATGAGAAAAAGCATTTTAATATAACGGGGGGTTTTTTATACTTCATCTTGGAAAATCAGAATAAAAATGACTAATTCGAACTGGTCACATTTCTATTCTGATTTTCCAAGATGAGGTTTTGGGGATTATTACTAACTGATATATACAGCAATTCAGAGATTAAGCTGATTTAGATATGATGGCCCAAGATATGCCAATGATCTTCATCACACTTAAATATAATATTTGACTTCTCAGGTTAAAACCCATGATTTAAGGCACAATAATACACAGACTTCAACCTATTAGTGCATCTTGATAGAATAAAGAATAAAATAAATTAAGATTCTGCTGTAGACTTGATCCCCCTTATAGAAAGCTTCTTTCTCCACTGAGGTTTTGACAGAGAAGATATCTGTTGCATTTACAGCCAAGGACAATAAGCCATTCTCTCTCAATTCCATTTACTAAAAGAAACCGATAGTAGAATCCTGGCAACTTCCATTAAATCTGAGGGTAGCAAGAATGGCTGTCCATTCAAACAAACAGGCTGTCTTAAGGAAAAACATTCAAACAAATGTTTAGGCTGTCTTAAGGAAAAAAAACCATTTACAAAATGTGGATTTACAGGTAGTCCTGTCAATGACCACAATTGAGCCCCAAATATCCATTGCTAAACAAAACAGTTAAGTGAGTTTTACCCCATTTTATAACTTTTCTTACGTGAATTGCTGCAATTATTAAGTTAGTAACATGGTTGTTAAGTGAATCCGGCTTTCCCATTGACTCCGCTTGTCAGAAGGTTGCAAAAAGTGATCACATGACCCCGGGACACTGCAACTGTCATAAATACATGCCAGTGGCCAAGTGTCTGAATTTTGATTACAATAACCATGCAACAGTCCTAGGCAGGGCTTTTTTCTCATAGAACGCCCAGAACGGAGTTCCGGCACCTTTTTTGAATGGAACCTTGTAGGGTAGGCAAGGTGGGTTGTATGACGTGTGAGTTCCGGCACCTTTTTTTTTGTTTAGAAAAAAGCACTGGTCCTAGGTGTGAAAAACAGTCATAAGTCACTTTTTCCAGTAACTTTGGATGGTCACTAAACAAATGGCTGTAAGGTGAGGACTACCCACACTAAATGCCATTTTGCATCCCCTTTGTTCCTGCTTCACGTTTCTTCTTTTCCTAGGCAGACAGACATTCCTCACACCATGCATAGTGCCACAGTGGTCTGCCATTTTTATTTTCTACAAAACTGCATAAAAGATTATGGAAGTATGCTCAGAGATTTATTTGAAAATAAAGATAGTGGTAGAGGCCAGTCCTTTTGTCACTACATAAGCAGTGAAATCACAATTTCCATGTACCTAAAAAAGTATATTTTTAATTATATAACAATTAAATAGCCAATTTTAGAGCAACGATAAAAAAGTCTAGAAACAGTACCACAGAATATGTATTTTAGCAATTCACTTAAAGTTTTATCCTGCTGTTGTGATGACTAATAAATCTATGAAGTAGCTTAGTGATATTATTCATATCTACTATTTTCTCCATGTTAGGGATGGAAAATTGAGACTGAGAGACTGGCCAAAGGCTATTTTGTGAATTATAGCAAGGAGGAAATGTGTACTGAAATTGCTGATTTGTAGCTCAGCTAGTTCTACAGTACTGCAACCACCCATCATTAATTCTCACTGATATAAGTAATTTCCCAAAGAGAATCACTATATCATTCTTATTCTAGTGTGTGTATGTCAACCTTGCATAGTTAGACGCACTGAAAAGTTGCTATTGTTTTTAATTCAGTTTATTCTTTGTTAGACACTAATATTACTGACCTGACAGGGACTGTTATAAAAATAATAAACAAAATGAAAAGTCTAAAATTCTCTTCTGTAGAAAGCAACAGACAACAAAATATTTGTATGTGTTTAAGAGATGTACACCATAACACCTTAGTTTTTGTTGTAGGACAGGGGCCCCAATCCCGTGCTGCAGCATGCTAGCAACCAGTCCGCACAAACAAGCAAAGCCCCATCTGTGGGATGCAGGCAACACACAAAACCACGCACTCTCTGGTCCGCGGAAAAATCTTTCTCCATGGAACCGGTCCCTGGTGCCCAGTTGGGGACCTCTGTTCTAAGATGAAAGTGGCATAATTCAAACTGTCATAGTGTATTTATTGATTGACTATGGCAGCTATCATGAAATGCCTCTTAATCTCCATTTAACACCCCCCCCAATTAATACTTGACAATCAAGGTTACAAGGATGTGGCAGAGAGGGGAATTCCTTGAGTCTTAAAGTATAAATTTGGTCTCCTGCTTAACAAAATTCCTTAGGAATTTTCTGCCATCCAGCATATTCCAGAAACCACAGCTATACGTCTGAAATTGTGCAAATACTTATTTGCTTTCACATGTTCTTATACTAGTATGAAGAATTTAAAGTCAAAATGTGCATATTAACCTGACTCTATAATCTAATAATCACTACTTGAGTGTTTTCACCTCTCTGTTATTTATATACCACAATCAAATATTTGCACTGTAACCTCATTATTAGGATAATTAGGCTTAGATTTTTTATTACTCTAGCTGCTTTAATATATGGACAATTCCGTTTTCTACCATTTGCAGTTGGCTATATTCAAAATCTTTAGCTCCAGGTATATTATTAGTATGTGGATATTTTCACCAAGTGACATTTTGAAATGTCTTTTGAAATGAAGCTTACACTTGGGGGCTTCCAAAGTTAAGCCTTTTGTCAAAAAGGATAATAACAAACTTAATGTGGTTTCAAATATGTTTATGACTGAACTGTAAAACATTATCACATTATCCAGGAGTACTCATAAAAGTAGATAATTTTCTTTAATTGATGAGATTCTTTGGTTCATAGATAATATCGATTGACTCTCTCTGCTCATGAATTTGTAAGAATATTGATTTTTCATTATCACTGACATTTTATGACATCTAATCAAATAAACAGCTGGTTTGGTAAGTCACAATGACACTACAGTAAAGAATTTATTTTGTCTATGAAATATAATGAACATTATATTTCTCATAAATTCCATCTTGTTTACTACGTTATGATGCTTATTATAAATTAATTCAATGCTACTCCTAATTTTTTCTTCTTATTACAAATTTAGATAAATTTGTCATAACTTCTTATTTTCAAGGTAATGAAGGCAATGGCATGAAACATAAGAAATATTTCTTAAATATGTACTGAATACAAGTTTTCTCATTTGGAGTTTCAAATATCATGTGAATTTTGAAATCTAGGAAAACATGGGATTTTTTAAAAGTCCATTAATATTTTGAGCTTCACTAAATATTAACAAGGATTTGGAGGGGGGAGTTGATCCCTTTTTTCTAAACATTTTGTTATTTGGGAATTTTCACAATTACACTATCGAATAGTTTTCAGATACAGAGCCTGTCTGTGAAGAGATCATAAAACAACAATCTCCAGTGGGTTTGAGAGCTCTGGGAGCCAGGGAAAAATAATCTTATAAAGGAGAATATTTGTAACTTTGGGTTGAAATGTGGGATCCTAGGTAATCTCTGAGCTTGGTTGTTTTCTTGCAGATGTTTCATTATCCGAACTACGTAACATCATCAATGCTAGTAGGGAGTGGGGTTTGCTCTCAGTTTATATTCTAGTGCAGGGGTGGAGAACCTTGGCTCTTTTATGACTTGTGGATTTCAACTCCCAGAATTCCTGAGCCAACATGGCTGGCTCAGGAATTCTGGGAGTTGAAGTCCACAAGTCATAAAAGAGCCAAGGTTCCCCACCCCCGTTCTAGTGGCTTGCCCTGTCAGTTCTTTGGTTGGACTGTTTACTGTTAGCTTGTCTGGCAGTTCCTTCATTGGGGTATTGTTTACTTCTTGTTGGTATGATGTTAATCTTAGTGTTAAACTATGATCAACTGGGTGTTGATTACTGGTAGGGAAGTTTGGGGGTCTTTTTGTTCCCTTTTTGGCTTGTTGATTGATTTTTTTTGCCCAGCATGTAGATAACAATCCTAAACTGTGGTTCAGTAACTTCATTTGGCGAAGTTACTTGTTATTGATTTTCTGAATTTTAAGAACTTTAAGAATTTTAAGAACCATCTGAAAGGCAAATTTTATCACGCCAGAAAGATTTTCTTCCACTCTGGATGAAAAAAGTTTCATCTAGGTTTAAAGATTAAAAATGAAAACTTTATGTTTTAGAAAACAGGAAAAGGGGACTAGATTGTGGTTTTTGGAAAGTTAAGGGGTTAGACTTGAAAGAGTATTTCCTATAGACTGTTAAAATTTTATAAAAGAATCCATGAAGATTTTGAAATTAACTACAAGAAATCCTCTTGTGGGAAAGTTTTGCTGATTGGACAATAAACATATAATAAGAGGGGACTTTGATGGTTGACTAGAGGGAACCAGAGAGAACTAAATATTAAAATTAAAGAAGAAGAGACCCATTAATACAATGGATACTATTTGACAATACTATTTGATGTTAGAATAAATCAAAGCTGTCTGGAAACAAAGTTCTCAGAAATTTCTTTCAAGATTTTCTGGCACTATAAAAATAGATATTAACAGAGGATACAGAAGAGAAACAGATTTTATTGGATAAAATAGAGACTGAAAGTAATTTGAATGTGAATTTGAAAATGGATTTTTTTTTTAAAAAAAAAAAGTCAGACTACAAGAGTGATATGAAAAAAGATGCGGATGATCTAAAATTAAATTTAAAAATGCCAAACATGGAAAAAGAAGTCATAATGGCTTTACATATGAAACAAGCTGATGTCTTAATATCTAAAGAGGACATATGGAATAAGTCAGAAGAGAGATTTGGAAAACCTTTTTATCTTGGATTTACAAAAGAGACTTGTTAAACTACTGAGGATATTACTGAAAGGAGACAAAGATGAAATAAGAAATCAACTTGAGAGATATTATTTGAATATCAAGTGTTTTAAGAGTAAATGGAAAGAATATAAAGCGGATTTATTTTACCAGGGTTAAAATATATATGTTGTAGTTTCTGGTAGCCATTAATGATTTTTAAATTTAGATCTAGGACAGAATTATTTGTGAGGAAATGAGGAGATATTTTTTTTTTGCCTCATGACATTATTAATGTTATTGTATCCTGTCTTTCTCTCAAAGAGCATACAATAGTCATGCTCATACAATATGCTTCAGAAAAAAGAATTTGAGATTATCCCATGACTTTTATGACAGAATTAAGATTCTAAGAGAGTTTTTAATTTATATTTAACAATAGCCATTCTAAAACATCAACTTACAATGTAGTGATATCATGGTACAGGATGGAGCAAAACAACGATCAATATATTTAACTGATATTTTAAAGTATAATTGTTAATTTGTTAACAAATCACTTACTGGAAAAGCCTTCCTTCCTTCCTTCTCTTTTTCAAATATCATTTGTATTTAAATTGTTATTTCTCAAATTTATTTTCTACCTTTCTCACCAAGGGGCTACTCTAGGTGGCTTACAATAATAAAAATGGAGAAATGAAAATATGAAAAATATATTATAAATATATTATATAAATATACAGTATTTACACATAATTTCTTTATTTACATCAGTAAGTTCAATTTTCAACTACAGTTTTATAATGCAGTAATTCCCGTGAAGCTTTCAGATGCATCATTAAAATATATTTTCCACAATGACAGAAAAAACAGAATACTCAAATTTTGAGAAATTATCACTCATGGTAAAATATAGAAGAAAGTGAAAGATACAAAACTTAAGATATAATGAGCTCTTAGACGTCTGTGACTTGTATATTTAACAGAAGCAACTCATATTCTTACACTAACTTCTTTTAAAATACTTACCATTATTTGCTTAATTTGTATCCCACCTTCTCAAACAACACATGGGGCTCAAAAATTCTAACAATGGAAAACACAGCCAAATAAATGTAGTATAATTAAAAACTCAGCAATAAAACAGACAGCACTGTTCTAGTTCCACAAGAAATGAGTTTACATTTCAAAGACCAGATGGAAATCAGTGTAAAGCCAGAGAACAAGAGAATAATTTCTAACTACTGGCAACCTTATCTAAGTGTAAAGATCCCTATTTTCCCTCTACTGGGGAAGCAAAACATGGTAAATGTTTTATATAGGAAGGGGTGGGAGGAAGAAAAGAGATGTTCAGATGCTATTCCCAAGCACAAACATGTCCTAGTTAACCAAAAGCACTTCCCTGACCTTGTTTGAACTCAGAATTAAACAAGGTTGGCCTGGCCAGTACATGGATGGAGAACCATCAGGGATTCTCAGGAGTGCAGGTTAGACTGGGAAGAGAATACCACTACAGTATAGGAAAAGGCCGCTACTTTTGTGTTGCTGCCAAATAAATTGCATGCTGAAGTCCAGGAACTGAACTTGGGCAAAAAATATCTTTACCATTTCAAGTGTTTTTTCTATGATTATTGAAAGAGGAGGTTAAGTTCTAACTTTAATAGGTTTCCTAACTAATAGGCTTCCTAACTCAATAAGGATAGACGCAATCCAATCTCAACAAAGATTTGCAGTTTTCTTTTAAATGTTCAAACTTTTCTCATTTTTTTCTATGAATCTAGAAGATTAGTGTCTTTATTAACAGCCAAGCCCTCCAATTTCCCAGGGAAAAGCATTGATGCGGATGGTGATCCTTTCTATATTTTTGGTCCTGATCAAAATCAGGTCAGGTCACTTCTCATTCCATTATCTTCACTTGGGCTATTATTCTTATAATGCCTAACCTCAAATCTGAATTGCTAATGCCTGACCTTAAATCTGAATTGCTAAGTTTCAAGGGACACCTACCTCAAAACAGTTTTGTCCATTGTGACCTTAAGACTAGCTTGCAGTAAAACTTTGGTTCTGATAGTAAGTAAACTTTTAAAATGTTTTAATATATTATGTTTGAATTAACTTCTCAGTGATTAATAATAATAATAATAATAATAATAATAATAATAATAATAATAATAATAATAATAATAATAATAATAATAAAGTTGGAAGGGACCTTGGAGGTCATCTAGTCCAACCCCCTGCTCAGGCAGGAAACCCTATATCATTTCGGACAAATGGCTGTCCAGTTTCTTCTTAAAAACTTCCAGTGTTGGAGCATTCATTGCTTCTGGAGGCAGGTTGTTCCACTAGTTAATTGTTCTAACTGTTAGGAAGTTTCTCCTTAGTTCTAGGTTGCTTCTCTCCTTGATTAGTTTCCACCCGTTGCTTCTTGTCCTGCCTTCAGGCGCTTTGGAAAATAGCTTGACTCCCTCTTCTTTGTGGCAGCCCCTGAGATATTGGAACACTGCTATCATGTCCCCCCTCATCCTTCTCTTCATTAAACTAGACATACCCAATTCCAGCAACCGTTCCTTATATGTTTTAGCCTCCAGTCCCCTAATCATCTTTGTTGCTCTTCTCTGTACTCTTTCTAGAGTCTCAACATCTGTTTTACATTGTGGTGACCAAAACTGGATGCAGTATTCCAAGTGTGGCCTTACCAAGGCATTGTAAAGTGGTATTAATACTTCACATGATCTTGATTCTATCCCTCTGTTAATGCAGCCCAGCACTGTGTTGGCTTTTTTGGCAGCTGCAGCACACTGCTGGCTCATATTTAAATGATTGTCCACTAGGACTCTGAGATCCCTCTCACGGTTACTACTATTGAGCAAGGTACCCCCTATACTATACCTGTACATTTGGTTTTTCTTGCCAAATGTAGAACCTTACTTTTTTCACCATTGAATTTCATTTTGTTAGATAGCGCCCAGTGTTCAAGTCTGTCCAGATCCTCCTGTATCCTAAGCCTGTCTTCTGGAGTGTTGGTTATTCCTGCCAGCTTGGTGTCATCTGCAAATTTGATGAGTTCCCCATCTATCCCCTTGTCCAGATCGTTGATGAAGATGTTGAAGAGCACTGGGCCCAGAACAGAGCCCTGGGGCACCCCACTACACACTTCCCTCCATGTAGATGCTGTTCCATTGAGGACCACACGCTGAGTACAGCTGGTCAGCCAGCTACGAATCTATCTGGCGGTGATGCTGTCTAACCCACATTTTTCTATCTTATCTAGTAGGTTGTGATCTACTTTGTCAAATGCCTTACTGAAGTCCAAATAAATTATATCCACAGCATTCCTCTGGTCCACTAATTTTGTCACTTGGTCAAAGAATGCAATAAGATTTGTCTGGCAAGATCTGTTTTTGACAAACCTGTGTTGGCTTTTAGTAATGACTTTGTTTGCCTGTAGGTGTTCGCTGATTCGTTGTTTTATTATCTTTTCCAGAATCTTCCCAGGTATTGAGGTCAGGCCGATAGGTCTGTAATTTCCTGGGTTCTTTTTTTTCCCTTTTTTGAAGATGGGAACTACATCAGCTCTTTTCCAGTCCTCTGGTAGTTCCCCAGTGCTCCAGGATCTTTGAAAAATATAATCGAGTGGTTCTGAGATCACATCTGCCAGTTCCTTGAGAACCTTGGGGTGTAATCCATCTGGTCCTGGTGATTTGAACTTGTCTAGGCTGGACAGGTGTTCACTTACCATTTTCTTGCCTATCTTAACTTGTATTTCTATTTTGTTTTTTATGGCACTATTTTTGATAGGTTGGTCTGTTTTTTCCCTTTGTGTAAAGACAGATGCAAAAAACGAGTTAAATAGTTCTGCTTTCTTCCTGTTGCTTGTCACCTTCTTGCCACTTTCACCCACTAATGGACCAATCATTTCCTTCACTTTTTTCTTCTATTTTATATGTTGAAAGAAGCTTTTTTTTGTTATTTTTGACTTTGGTTGCAAGCCTTAGTTCATTTTGAGCCTTAGCTTTCCTCACTTTGTCTTTGCAGGCTCAGGCTATTTGCTGATATTCTGACTTAGTTATGTGTCCCTCTTTCCACTTTTTATACCTGTCCTTTTTATCTTTCAATTTATCAGAGAGTTCTTTATGCAGCCATGCTGGTTTCTTTTGAGAGCTGTTATTTTTCCTCTTTGTTGGTATTGTGCTAGACTGGGCCTTTATTATCTCACTTTTCAAAATTTCCCAAGCCTCTTGAGTTGTTTTCCCCTTGAGGATTCTCATCCATGGAATCCTTCCCAAACTCTTAAGTTTATTGAAATTAGCTCTCTTGAAGTCCAAGACTCTAGTTTGACTGTGTTCTATTGCTTGTGCTTCCATAATGTTGAATTCCAATATTGCATGATCACTTCCTCCCAATATATTGAAGGCAATTTTCACTTGGTGATGCTAGCTAGCAATTCAGTTTCATTGGAAACACAATGCTTCATTTCTACAGTACAACAATGCATTTAGAAATCTACTGAAGTAATAGGTGTATTTTAAGCCAGTTATTTAAAACAGAATCTATTTCCATACACAGCACTGAGATTGTATTGATTTAGGTGGCTCATGAGTCTTCATGCATTTAGGCTAAATGTTGACAAAGATGTTTGCATTGATTAATTCAGCCAGTCCATCTAGATCACGGGTGTCAGACTCGCCATGTCACATGACGTATCATGACTCTTTTTGCATTGCTAGCAATGGGGTGGGCGCGGCTTCGGTATGATGAAACCGGCCCGCTGGCCGGCAATTTGACAGCCCTGATCTAGATGATACAAGAGCAGGAACTTCTGCATTAGCACCATAATTATAGAAGAACCCCTGGAAATTCCCCCTTACTCTGACCTATATGTTTCAATCCATGTTTCAGTCACCAGAATGGAAGACTCTGCATGAGGAAAAGACTGAAGGCTAGAACTGACCTTAAAGAAAGCTGAGCTTTCATGCTAAGAATTGGCAGCCACAGTTCAAAGGCACGAGAAGAATGGCAGCTGGGGAAATCTCAAATATTGTGTATGTTACCTGGCTACTCTGGCTGTCAGTAAAATTCTCTGGACCACCTAAAGAAAAAAGCACTGCCAATTTTTCAGAAACAAGTCCCTCAGACTTCTGTTAGTCATTCCTCTACCTTTCTAGGTCTCCTTCAGTTTTGAACAGCCAGGGACTCAGGACACTTTTCTGTAACACCAAGGTCAATTCTCAGAGCACTTGCTGGTTTAAGAGCACAGTTGAAAACACATGAAAACACCGGATCAATGTTTGCATTCACAGTTCTCCAAGAACAGTGGTGGGATAACTCCCAGTTGTGGGTGCACATTATCCTAATGATTCAACTGATAGGAAAGGATTTGTCCACCTCTTCTGCCAACACTGCGTAGTAATGGATATCACTTTCTTATTCTGACCATAAAGAGTTTTAGGGACATTTGGGGTTTGGTTCTTTTGGGTGAGTCACCAGGAGTTGCCTAAGATTCAACCAAACATAACCACCACCTTTGGGAATGATACTCCGTTGAATGCTTTCTCTATACCTGTTGCTTTCATTATGCAGATAATGGGATGGAGATTGGCGAGAGAAGAAGGCTGGGGGTATTGATTTAAGACAGGATCGCTCTCTCTTCGCCACAAGGAAATTGGGTAAGAAAAGAGAGGCGGAAGTTATTCCAAACCCAGATCCAATTTAATGACCCGATCCATGGAAGGCTTATGAACCTCTATGTGTCCGATGCACACTTTAAGGACTTGGCTCTACTTAAGGAAAACAGGACAGCCTAGTCTAGTTTAATGAAGAGAAGGACGAGGGGGCAGTGTTCCAATATCTCAGGGGTTGCCATAAAGAAGAGGGAGTCAAGCTATTTTCCAAAGTGCCTGGAGGCAGGACGAGAAGCAACGGGTGGAAACTAATCAAGGAGAGAAGCAACCTAGAACTAAGGAGAAACTTCCTGACAGTGAGAACAATTAACCAGTGGAACAACCTGCCTCCAGAAGCGGTGAATGCTCCAACACTGGAAGTTTTTAAGAAGAGACTGGACAGCCATTTGTCCGAAATGGTATAGGGTTTCCTGCCTGAG